>NC_056732.1:1799178987-1799238448 GCF_019279795.1 Protopterus annectens
TGAACCTGTAAGGAAAATTCCTGTTACTTACTTGCCTGGATAGGTGAATCCACTTCTGATAAGAAATCTGTTACTACTGGTGCCCCACAGTGGTCAGTGTTGGGACCCCTCCTGTTTGATATATACTTCTCTGAAGTGAAGGCCAATGTTGGGATCCTCTGGCTCACTAAGTTCACTGATGACTGTAAACTGGCAGCAATCACTGAATCCTCAAACAATGCTGACATCCTAGAAACAGGCCTAAAAATGACAAATGACTAGTGCCAAAGCCATGGTCTGAGACTATATGCTAAAAAATTCATAATCATACCTTTTGGTAAATCAGATATCTCTGCAAATTATAATATTGATAGCACACCCCTAAAAGTAGACCCAAGTGGTGAGGGACCTCAGAACACAGATAGATAGATAGTAGCCTAAATTCTGACTACCTGTTAGCTACAGTAGTGAGGAAATCCTTCTGTGTGGCTCAAGTTATAAGTAAAGGCATATCATCCAGGTCAAAGGAAGTCATACTGCCATTGTACTCAACCCTATCAGGCGTATAATCAAGTACAGTGCTCCCTTGTGCATGTACCTAACCAGGTATGTATACCCACTGGAGCAGCAGGTTTCACACTAAAAAAATACAAAGAGTTAAAACACATCTTATGCAGACTGCTTAAAGGCCCTATCCCTTTAGTCTGTCTCATATTGTTTATTGAGAAGTGACTTATGCCTGACCTACAAGGCATTCTCTTATCCAGCCCTGATGAAAATATTATATGAGGGTTAAGCGTTGCATGACCCTGAACTTTACTTCTGACTCTAATAGAACTTGCTGGGCAGACAGAATTATATTCCAAAGGCTACCTCATTTATGAAATAAACTTCCCATCTCTGTAAATCAAAGCCCAGCACTCATTCTCTTCAAAAAGAATTTGGCTACATGGATGGGGAACCACAAATTCACTGCAAGGGTCCTGCCTATGTCCCATATGGACAAAGGCAGTCTGTAAAATGACTAAGGGCTCAAACACCCAAAGACCCACTACCCTGATACTACCCTATTGAGTATCTGGGGAATTAAGATATAATACTCTCATATCCTGGGTCAGGCTTGTAAAGGCTGTTGTGCTATTAGGCTACTGATCACCTATGAACCTAAGGAATAGGTGCTGAAAATGGGTGTACTCTGTCAGAGGAGGTCCAGATGGAGAAATGCTTCCAATTGCTCTTGGAAGTCTTTTTTGTTGAGTTTCTTTGAGAGGAAGGTATGACATGAACTACTGAAGAAGAAAGCCTGGCATCTCTGGTAACTGTTAAAACTGGAGAAACCATGCAGTTAGCTTTAGGGTCTTGAGGTCCAGTAGAGGTAGCCCAGATGGGTGTGTGAAGAGATTCAAGAATGAACCCAGAACCCATGATGGGTATACTAGGTGAGGCCAAAGAAAGAGGAACCATACTTGCAGAGGCCAGTAGGGGGCAAAGAGGACTCTTCTGGTCTTGCACTCCTTTGCTTTCTGAATGAGATTGGTAATAAGAGGGATGTGTGGAAAAGCATAAAGGAGACCCGGAGGCCAAGGATGGATTACAACATCTCTCACTGACTGTCCCTGTGGAAGGATGAGGGCAAAGTAATATCTGCATTTGTTGTTTAGGTATGAAGCAAAAAGGCTGCAGCAAGGTTGGCCTCAGCAGCAGAAAATCTCAATTGCCACTGTTTTTTTGAGAGACCATTCATGAAGCAGTAGTATAGCTCTGCTCAGTTTGTCTGCTAAGATGCTGGACGTCCTGAGTATGTGCATTGCTACTAGAAAGCAATTCAAAGACATCACCCATTGCTAGATTCTCATGGCTTCTCAGTAAAGAAGGTATGGTCAGGTTCCACCTTGTTTGCTGATGTATCAAGCCAAAGATATACTGTCTGAGTGTATGACATTCACATCATTAGGTAAATGGTCCTGAAGTGCCTGGAAGGTAAGGAGGACTGCTCTTGACTCCAGCATGTTGATGTGAAGATTGGGCTCTATTGTAGACAATGTTCCTTGGAATATACTCCCTTTGAAATACCCCCCACCCACGCAAGAAGGCAAACATCCCTGTTCATTGTAGCTCTGGGTATTGGAGGACTGAAGAGTCTGCCATGAGTTGCTGAATCAAATGGATATCACCACAGAATGTGGTCACTGCAGACCTACATGATTCATACTCTGTAGTGAAAGGGATGAAGTTTATGAGACCACCGCACAGCTAGCATCCACTGTAAAACTCTCATGTGATATCTGGCTAAAGGAAACATTACTATGAAGGAAGTCATCAGATCTAAGAGGTATAATACCAGTTGAGCCTGAGGTCTGGCATGATTTATCATCTGAAGGCCTACTGATCTGATTGACTTAACTCGTTGGGAGGGCAGTTTTGCAAACTGATGTACAGTGTCTAAGTGGCAACCTATGGATTCTATTAATTGAGTAGGACGTAGCTTGTTTTTGTTGGTGTTTACAGAAATGCCCAGGTGCATTTTCAGCTGTAACAGGAATGACTGATATGTTAGAAATAGATCCCTTAAGGTAGGAGTTAGAAGCAAATTATCTATATAGGGGAATACTTGGCTCCCTTGTAGCCTGAGATAGGCTGTAACAACTGCCATTATCTTGGTGAACACCCGGGGGCTATGGTAAGACTGAACAGCAGCACTCTGAACTGATAATGACTGGCTTCCAACTGGAAATGGATGAATCTCCTGTTTTGCCGCTAGATCTTGATATGACAGTGGGCATCCTTGAGATCAAGCGAGTACATCAAATCATCCTTCCTCAGCAGAAATAGAATGGACCACACTGTGACAAATAAGAACTTTGTCCATTTTACAAATTTATTCAGACTGCTGAGATTCAAAACTAAAACTCGCCTTAGGTCCTCTGCCTTTTTTGGAACTGAAAAGAGCCTTGAATAAATTATGGATCCTAGTTGGTCTTAGGTGAATGGCTGGATGACTCTTTTGTCCAGCAACTTTGAAATGTCTATTGCAAAATGATCGAGTGGAGTATCAGGAATCATTTGTTTTTATTCTGGGGATTTCAAAAAAGGGTATTGTATGACCTGTGGTAATGATCTTTAGCACCCGTGAATCAAAAGATATATTTTGCCAGGATAAGGCATGCAAGGAGAAATGTACCCAACTGCCTCCAGAGTGCAGCATTCAGTCCAGCATTCATTGATGCTGATAAGATTTCTCAGGGAATAGTCTATGGAAACCTTAGTTTTGCAGATTATCTCTACCTCGTGGGTGATGTTCCATGAAACTGCCTCCACCTCTGCCTCTGGGAGAACCATCCCCAGAAGTGTCCTGAAGAAAACCTTGAGAATTTTTGAACCATGTTTTTCTTCACCCTCTTTGATTACTGGAGAAAGATCTCTGATGAGTTGAAAAATGGAGTCCAACAGCAGACAAGGTCTAACTGTCCTGCTCACTCCTGGTAAGTGCATCCTTGACCTTTGGTCCAAATAAACTGGAGCCATTGTAGGTGGCATTTACAAAGTCACAGAGCCACATCCATGCATGACATTTCATAATAATATCTGTGCTGGCTGCTTCAGCAGCACATGGCTGCATTAGATAGCAGTCTCATGGCAACATTTGATAATGACTGTAGGGCAGATAACTGGGTAAGTTAACCACCAGGGAACTGGGGGATTCCTTAATCAAATCTTTCTGGAAATGTGTCAGGTGAGACATGTCAAATATGTCAGGTGAGACATGTAGGACATGCATAAAGAGAAATAGTGGCTAAACTTATGTTCATTTCCCCCATCTGTCCAATTTCCTAGACTGTCTGTTAGGGAGATGAGAGGAACTCTCTTTGGATGGTTCCTTTTCACTAGATAAAGCTGCCACCATGGCATCTACAGGGGGACCCTTAGCCCAGTGTTTTCTTTTTTTGGGGGGACATCTAAAATACTGTCTGGTTTCTTTGGAATGGGCTCTGCCACATCCAGCACCTTCCAGATTTCCTGAGTAATGAGGTTGACTAAGGCATTAGGAGAAAGTATCAACCAGGATATTTTAGGACCAAACTCAAAGGCTTTGAGAAACAATGACTCATCAGAAGAAAGAGTTGCAGTGGACCCCTCCCTTTCATCAATTCAGGGATGTGTCCGAAGGAAATGTCTTCAAGGTGGACACTGGGGAAAGGAGTCAATATGTTTTCTCTTACAAGTTATTTTCTGGGAAATGTGCCTTGAGACTTCTGAGGAGGACACATAAAAATCAAACATGGGACTCCAATGCCAAGTAATCTCGAATCTTAAGTGATCCTTCTGTCCCTCTCTACCAGAATGTGAGGAAGTAGGAGCCATCTTCAGAGGGAGTTGGGGTGGATCTGAACTTAGAGCATGTACCAGTCATCTTGGTCTGGCCAAGGCCCTCTCCACAGCCAGGAAATCTGACTCAGCTAATGGAACCAAAGAATAGCCACCTAGGTTAGCAGAACCAGAAGCCCTCTCAACTCCAAGGACTGAAGCCTCTGTGGAGGATCTTGGAACTGAGCTATCCAATGCCGAAGTCCCAACAGGTAGGGATGGCTCTGAAATCCTCTGGGTTGACTCCGGCACTGATGCTCTGCCTCCAGGACTTGAGTGCATCAGAGTCAAGTGAGTGTGGGAAGATGTCAAAGCTAAAAGTCTACAGGGATCTACTCTGAAGTTATTACAATGGAAAGGTTGAATCCAACATACACCAGCTCTAAGAATGGAGATGGTGAAGGAAACTGAACATTCAGGGTGAAATAGGCTGATCCCAGTCCTTTCCTCAGGGATGGAACCAGGAGGACTCACAGCTGAATCAGAGTCCTCAAAACGTTTCTCATCATTTGGTAGATATTGAACTCAGTGTGGCTCTTAGTAGATCAACCAGATCTCAAGGATGAGGCTAGCAAAGCAGGCCTTGAAGGTAATTTTTGTAGAACTGGTGAATGATGCCTGGGGCTGGATCCTAAGTACAGAAAGATTTGACTGCCTCAAAACTTTAGAGACCAGACCTACAATAGCTGTAGGTTTGACAAATCTTTTCTTTGGTTTATCTGAGGGATATTCAGGTCTCTTTAGACTTTTCTTTTACTATATCTCTATTTCTGTCTCTCTCTCTCTGTTTTTCTTCCAATCTTTCCTGTTCCTTATCTTGTTTCTTCTTGGAGGAAGAGAAAGAGGTGGCTGCTTCTGGGTCCAAAGACATCTTGGACCCTGTCTGAGGAGGAATAAGGCATTTTAATATTCATTGTTCTCTGCTCTCTTGGAGGTCTCTGCTGCCAAATGCAGCACACATGGAGCATGAATCCAGCAAGTGGGAAGGCACCAAACAGTAGACACACTGTAAATGTGGGCCTTGATAGGTGTATTTTATGCCCACAGGAGAATCACTTTTTAAAACCTGTTGCCATCAGAATCAGAATAACAGTAAAGTAGTATATAAATCTTAACTACCAGTTATCTAAACAACTAGCTTACTAAACTAGCTACCTGTCCTAATACTGTATATAGAAACAAACACTCACACACACACACACACACACACACACACACACACACACACACACACACACACACACACACACACACACACAAGGAAATATTAGAAAATATTAGAAAATCACACTGATCTTACCTTAAACAGCTACTAATAACCTAACACTACTCTAGCCTAGAAATAGGTATCAATCACAATTTTCAAAAGGGAGGAGAATGTTTCCACTTACTGAGAAATAAAAAAGATGGAGCGCTCAGTCCAGACATCTGGGTGAATCAAGCAGTAAACAAGAACTGAGGTAATTCAGGCAGGATAGGAGAATTGTGGGTAGGGGAGGAAAAAGAGCTCTCGAATCCAAAGTGAATTGGCCTGGCAACTTAAACTACAGGTAAATAAAGCCTCTTATCTTAATGACCATATTGCAACAAGCAGTATTAGATAAAAGTTCATTCTTTTTAATAGTTTCATACTACTATTTATATTTTTTTATGTTTTTATAATACTGTGTGTGCTTTAGTATATGAATACTTGAATCATATATCTTTAAATGTTTAGAATGTTATTCATTTGTATTTGAATTGTTGCCTGAACTTCAGAACATTTAAAATGGTGTCAGCTTTCTTGTTTTAATTCTGATGAAGTCCTAACACTAATAAGATGAAGTGCTAAACTGGTTAATGAAAATTTGGGTGTTTGAGACAAGCTTTGCAATGTAAGCTCCTGTGTAAGGGAAAACTGCCTCAGCTATGTCATCTGGAACAAGAACATGCCAGAGTTTACAGTCTTAGCTAAAGCATCAGAACAGTCGTAATTATGGCAGGACATATAGCAGTACACTATAAGAGTCCTGATGGAGAGATGAAAAGTCAGCAAGCAAAGGAAAGTAGTAGTGCTGAAACTTGAATTCATCCTCAAGTCTTGGTGCATACCTTTGTGAGGTGGACCCTGCTTTTCACAAAATCTCACCAAGGTGACACTGATATATAGACTGTATTTATATAGCATATATCATGGACAAAATTAAGTCAAAAACAAAACATATAGCTGGGTGCACAAGACCTAGGATAAAAAAGTGCCCAATCCTGATAGGTGCACTGGTGCCAGGACTGGAAAAAATGACAGTGTAGTATCCTCAAAATATGGAAGCCAGGCCAGGCTCAGGGGGATGATGCCCCCCACCCCTGTTGTAGAAGGAAGCAGCAGTCCACAAAAATGACAAAAATTGATTGTGAAAAGAAGAGCCATAAAGACGACAGAGTGGACTACTGAGGATAAGAAAGAAAGTATGTATTGTTGCTACTATATAAAAAGCCCGGAATTTGCAGACATAAGATATACAAAATGATTAAGAGAGAAATTAGAGGAAAGAAAAATACTTCCGCAAGAAAAACTGTCACAAGCTTCAAATAAAAAATTGTGTTCATTAATACAACAGTCTTTTGAAAAACAGTATACAGATCAAGAAACGTTGATCTCTTTGGAAAAAGAAGCCTCTGAGGAAGTGAGAAAATATAAACAACAAAACCCAGAGATATTTGAAAAACATAAGAAATATGGACATGGGAAAGAAAGAGAGATTTGATATGGTGCAATATTTATGCAAAGGAGAAAGCCAAGTTAACTAATATAGAAAAGGCAGTCTCAAAGATATTTGAAGAGAAATACAGGCAAAGGCATCCAGATATGGAAAATTTTACAATGAAAAGATTAATAGCAGAAAGATGTACTGTAGAAAAGATGATTAGTAAAGCAGATGTTAAAGAAATAGAAATTGAAGTTATGGAGTGCCTGCGAAGTGAAGGATTTAAGGGAGAAGGTCTACAACAGACTACATCACAGCATGATGGAGTGAGTCCCCAGAATAAGGAAAAGCAAGAAAACCAGGAGACATGTGAAGAAAAAATATGGACAGGGCAAAGGAAAAGAGATTTAATATGGTGTAATATTTATGCAAAGGAGAAAGTAAAACTAATATGAAAAAAGCAGCACCAAAGATATTTGAAGAAAAATATAGACAAAGGAATCCAGATATGGAAAATTTTACAATACAAAAAATAAAAAGACTAAGAGGAAAAGTAGAAAAAGAGATTAGTAATGGAGAAGTCAAAGAAATAGAAATTGAGGTAATGGAACAGCTGCAAAGAGAAGGATTCAGTGTAGAAAATCAAATGCAGAAAGCACCACAAGAGGACAGAGCAATGGATATCCAAATTAAGGGGAAACCAGTGGAATAGGAAGCAATTGGTCAGGTGCCATATCAAGATATTTTGCAGCCTTTCACAGGAAACCAGTATAAACATTAATTTGAAGCTAGACAACAAGGAAAGGAACAGGAAACTGTGGAAACTCTGATGCAGGCGGGTCTATATTAAATCAGCAAATGGTTAAAAAAGCGAACGCTGATTCATCAACCCTAGTTAACTGAACACTGACAATCTCGAACACTTGGAACAGTGATTTTTTTCCCCAGGGAAAAAAATCGCTGTTCCACAAAACAAAACAAAACCCCCCCTTAAAACAGTATTTAATGTGGGGGGCATCACCCCCACACCCCCCAATGTGGGGGGCTGTGCCCCCTACTTACATATACCAACTCTGAGATCGCACCACAGTGGAGGAAACGGCAAACTCCCAAAACCGGCCCAGCGATTTTTTTTCCCTGGGAAAAAAATTGCTGTTCCGGGTGTTAGGGATTATCAGCGTTCGCTCAAATAGGGTTGATGAATCAGCGTTTGCTTTTTTAAGCATTCGCTGATTCAATATAGACCCGATGCAGGCAATGTTGAGGCATGACAGGCCAGTGAGTTCCCATATGACAGAACAACGGATGGCACAGGATGAAAGTGAAGATAATGTGCCACAGGAAGATGTGGTATAACTTTCTATAGAATGCCCACAGGAAATGGAAAACAAGGGATGTGCCCTCAGTATGGAAGAAAATTAGTTAAGAGAAGAGTTGCTTGATTTAATAGACAAAGACAGATATATCAAGATCAATGAGAGAAATAGACTGCAGAAGATCAATAAAACCCCAAAAGTCAGAAGCTTGATAAAACAAATGAACACAGTAATTAGGACTGTCCATAGAGATCCATGCAATATAACAGAAGTAAACAGAATATATTACTGTGCTGCCAAATTAACATCTGATAAAGTTCTACCACAGGAACATAGGGTAGAGAGGGAAAATAGGGGGTGAAAGCGAATACCATCATGGAAATATCAAATAGAGAAAACATTTATTTATTATATTACAACAGACCAGGATCTATTATGCACTATTGGAGATAACAAACTAAAAATTTCAAAACAGGCGGAAAGACTTGGAAGATACGAAGATAAATATAAGGGAAAAGCACAAAATAAGCAATGTATTGATGACCCAAAAAAGTTTTACTGAGAATTGAAAAATAAGGTAAAAGGAATTGAAAAACCACCAAAAAAAGAGGAAGTAGATACATTTTGGAGAAGTATCTATGAAGATCCTGTGGAACATAACAAAGATGCTAAATGAATAGAAGAAGTAAAAGAATTAATAAGAAGTTTAAAGGTACATGATATGAAATGGGATGAAATAACATGTCAGAGATTGAAACAAAGTTGAGAAAAGCCTCTAATTGGAAAACCCAGGGCCCAGACGCAGTACCTAACTTTTGGCTTAAAGTATTAACTTCTTTGCACGAGGATCTAGCCATGAATAAGAACTATTTATATGTGCACCCCAAACATACACCACACTGGTTAACAACAGGAAAAACAATGCTCTTACTTAAGAGTGAACCTGTAAGCTACCCTAGAAATTGTAGACTAATAACTTGTCTTCCGACGACGTATAAACTATACACGGGAATTGACGCCGACAGAATTTATAGTAATTTAGAAGAAAACGCAATTATGGCAGTAGAACAAAAGGGCAATAAAAGAAAGTCGTATGGAACAAAGGATCATCTATTGTTAAACAAAGTTATAGTGGAGATCTGTAAGAAGGGGAAGAATCTAAATATGGCATGGATTGATTACAAAAAAAGCATTTGATAGTATCCCACATCCATGGATAAAAGAGTGCTTAAAAATATATAAGATACACTCTACACTGATTGATTACATTACAGTAACCATGAAACAGTGGCAGACCATTTTGCAATTAAGCCATGATAAAGGACAGATTATTATCCAAGGGATAACAATCCAAAGGGGGGTATTCCAGTGTGACTCTCTGGCACCGTTGCTATTCTGCCTTGCCATTAATCCATTAAGCTGTTTACTTAACAGTTTAGGCCATGGCTACAATTTGGCTTCTAGGAAACAACAAAGTCTAATGACTTCTCATCTTCCCTTTGTTGATGATTTAAAACTGTATAGCTCATCAGATGAGGAGCTGAAAGCACAGCTGCAGGTTGTCTAAACTTTTCAGATGATACTAGAATGTCTTCTGGTCTTGATAAATGTGCAAAAGCAACCTTTAAAAAAGGAAAACTGCAGCACCAGGAAAAATTCAGTTTGGGACCAGAATGTGATATAAAAGAACTTGAGCAAGAGGGAGTGTATAAATACTTGGGAATTGATGAAGGGCCAGCAATAAAACATGAACAAATGCGAATAAAGCTCAGTAAGGAGTACTTTAGAAGACTAAAATTAATCCTGAAAACAGCACTGACATCTAGGAACAAGATCCAAGCCATAAATCAATTTGCTCTTCCTGTCCTAACTTATAGTTTTGGAGTGATTGACTGGCCCCAAAAAATGTTGGATAGATTGGATATTAAAACAAGAAGGATGCTTCATGTTCACCAAATGATTTATAAAAATCAGTGTATACCAATATTATATATTCCCTGTTCCAAAGGAGGGATGTGCCTCCTTGAAATTGATTACATGTATAGATCTGCAATCATGGGACTCCACACATATCTGCTGACCTCACAGGATCCAAATGTAGTGAAAGTTTTGAAACACGAGGAGAATAAATCTAAGATGACATCTCTACTTAAAGCAGGCATGGGAATCAAACCAGAAGTAAATAAAAAGCAGGCAGCAACTGAATGTGCTAAAAAACAAAAGAAAGAATATAAGGTGAAGGACCAGATGAGAAGGCAAGATATGTGGAAAAAAGTAAATATAGTTGCAAGTACAGAAAACTTCTGGAAGAGCCTCATGTTGATCATGAATGAACACAGGAATGGTTAAGGAGAGGTGAATGCACAACAAGAAATGAAAGGTTAATATTGGCAGCCCAAGATAGTGGGCTACATACACACTGGTTTACAAAGGCCATTGAACATGTGGGAGAAACAGATATAAGTATGTTTTGTAAAACTGAATTGGAAACAGTCATGCACCTTGGTGCTGGTTGCGGCGCACTAATGGCAGAGGGACTGTATACTGAAAAGCATAATAATGTGGCAAGACTGTTACACTGGAGATTGTGCAAACATTATGGTTTTGAAGTGGCTGAAAAACACTGGAAACATGAGCCACAAAGAATCATAGAAAATGAAGTTTATATCACATGGGATCACCCAATACCAATAGTTCAAAAGGTAGATGCTAGAAAACTGGATATAGTGGTCCAAGAAAAGAAGACAAAAGTAGCATTGATCATTGAAATCACCATACCTAGTGACTACAGTGTCTTGCGTACAGAGAGACACAAAGTCATAAAATAGCTTTACCTGCAGGCAGACTGAGAGCCATGTGGAAGAAAGATACCCAGACAGTTCCAATAGTAGTAGGAGCAACTGATCTTATAAAAAAGAATTTACAATCGTATTTAGATATGTTACCAATTCAAGTAACACCATACAAATTGCAGAAAGAGTCATAACTGGGCAGATTGTGGGTGCATGAAGAGCACTTTTGGCTAATATCAAAGAGTGAAACAATACTAATTTCATGAACTTTAATCGTACTTTGACTTATGAATGGGGTCCATTCCCGTCATGGTATTAAAAACCCAAAAGTCTTGGAGAAATTAAATAAGAGAGACGACAAGTAATTTCTTTATCGGATCATTACTGAGTCTAAACTCAGTAAATTCTCAACTCTTTTCCAGCAGCTGATCTACAATGGGTGCAAAAACCTGACAGATGAGACAAACTATTGTGGAATTTAAGCCCCAGCATGACAAAGGTGATCAACTTGACCATAGTGTTCAATGTTTTAAATTCCTTTTCAGGTGGTACAGTGGTCAAAAGAGATCACATGAGAATCTGCTCTAGGATGCCTGGTCAGGATCTCACTCTACTCATCCTGGGGTCTGTAGAGGGCAAGTATCTTCTAATGAACCACATTAACAAATGCAGATAGTGCCAGGCTACAGAAATAACATTCTTGATGATGGACTTCTTATAGGGACAAGTCAAATCTCAAACTCCTCCTTCCTCAGACATACATTCATGCTTCTAGGAGGAACAAACAGGGACTATATCACAGTCTACAGTGGGTTTCATAAAGGAGAAGCCATCCACATAAAAGCTGTAACAGATTAGGGAATAATTTTCTCTCTCTCTCTCAGAAAGAATTGGGTCATCTGACTTCACATGGGCAAAAGAGTAGAGCGGTCTTTCCTCCTCCAATTTAAAAAAAAAGAAAAAAAATCAGTTTAAGAGCTTACCATAAGCAGCCACAGCAACTTATAAACTGAATTTTTTTCTCTGGAAAGTCTGATGATTTGCAAACTGTCATTAAATAATAACCACTGCACTCACTTACAGAACAAGTACACTGTCCATGAAATCAAATTTGCTTACTACATCTCTATTTAACTTTACTAGGTCAATGGGTATCACTTAAGGAAATGCTTCAAACTATGATTATCTTCCTACAGTAAAGACAGTGCCATTGTAACTCTTGGTCCATACATGGGAATGTTTCCAAAGTGACTATCAGAATCAAAATCTCAGTTATGTTAGTTAAAGAAAAAAACTAGTAGGCTCAGGCTGGGATTAATTTCCTAGTTCAGCATATTATTTTATAAAATTCACAGGGATAACGTAAGGACAGCAGCTTACAAGAAAACTTTCCAAACTGGACTGGAAGAAAGGATAAACCAGTTATTGAATCATCCATCTGAATACTCTGCATTATTAAATATTCTAAGATGCCAATCTTGCAGAAGCACAATGTGGACTGAAGTCAAGTGACAAGTCATGTACAGACACCTTCTCAAGAGGACTTTCAGCTAAAGCTACCCAAAGTCACTAGTGTGTCTCCAGTAAACGCCTTTAGGAAAACAGTGTAGGAAAAAAATAATGTATTCCTGTTGTGAACAGTAAATCAGTGTAGGAAATCATATATATGATTTGAAGTTCAGTTAGAGCTTGTCAATAGACATTGGCTTAATTTTTTTCAGTGTTTAGATATCTCTTAGGACTACACCTGAAACCTCTCTTTGTGGTTGTTAGAGAAAGTACAACTGTGTAAAATCTTACCATAATGGTAGACGTCCTTGCCTTCACTGCTGCAGTATTCTTCACAGATGTGGATTCCCTGCTGTGAACACCTGGCATCCAGCCAGTCTAGCATAGAGCATAAAGGTGATGATCAAGCTTACCAAAAACAGAACTGAGTGCCCCAGTAGGAACACCAGTCCAAGGAACCCAAGAGGTAATCTCTACATCCAGGAAGGCAAAGGACTAGGGGGATGGAGAGAGGGAGTGAATACTGCAACAGAGAAGGCAAGGACATCTACCATTATGGTATACACAACTGTACTATGTCCTTACATTCACTGCTGCAGTATTCTTCACAGATGGGAGAGTGCCAAAGCTCAGGAGGAAACTTGGGAGGGGACGGAGCAGAAACATTCCCTAAAGATCCATGAAGAATGGCACTAGCAAAACCTGCCCTAACTCTACAGATACCATCCAATGTGTAGTGCTTGGTAAAGGTATGCACAGACGTCCAAGTATCTGCTTCTGGAATAGAATTAGTATATAAACCCTTGAAAAAGGCACCAGAAGAAGCCAGAGCTCTAGTAGAATGAGCCTTAACTGAAGAAAAAAGGCTCTTGCCATGAAAAGTGTATTTGTTTATTTATTTGCAGTTTGTTTGCCAGGATAGTCCATTGGGCCACAAGGAGCCCATTTTCAATGGAGTCCTGGGGAGAAAAGCTCCAGAAAAATACAAATACATAGTACACATTGCACATATACATTGCAGATTATCTCATAGGAATATAAAGTAAATATGATAAGAAAAGGTTAACAATGATAGAATACATCAATATAGTTCATTAAACAGCAATAAAAACACTTAGAAAAGTAGCAGCATAGGTTAACCGTTAAGTAGTTGGTCAAATAGTTCAAGAGAGCTGTGGAACTATAGGAGGCAGTGATGGTGTATTTAGTTCTAGGAGAGTCGGAAGTGGTATAAGAAGGATTAGGTAGGATGGGAACAGGAGCACTTCCATTGGTGTGAGTGCAGCAAGGTTTTAAATGAGAAGAGACTGCTGGTGATGCAGATAGGAGATGGTAGAGAATTCCAGATGTGTGCAAGAGTGAAGGACATTAGGTGATTCCCAGCTGGACATGTCGGTTTGTGCAATTTAATTAGTTTTGGGGAATTAGAAGTCATTCTGGTTCATGCATTTCAAAGGTAGTGGCTAGGGAGGGACAAAGAGAGGGGTTGTAAATGAGTTTGTGTGCTTGGGTGAGTTGGGTATTAGTGAGGAGGTTAGGTAGCGAAAGCCAGTTTAGTTGGTGAAGAGAATTACAATGGTGAGAAATGGCTCTGTGACCTGCCACAAATTTTGATATCTTGTTATAGCAAGAGGAGAGTTTTGTTTTGAGGGAGGATTGCAGGTTGGTGAGGATATATGCACCATATAGGAGGGTATAGCATACCAAGTTTTTTGTGGGTATTTTTGATATTTACTTGTAAATGTTTGTCGAATTTTAGTTGATCACCTATGAGTACTCCTAGTAGTTTAGTGTCAGTCACTATTTTTAGGTGAGTATTGTTTTTGCTGGTGATTATGCTATGAATGAGTATTTATCTAGGGAGGAGACTGTGGTGGTCGTGCTGCGGTAGCATTGTCGCCTCACAGTAAGACGTTGCCCGGTTCGATTCTCAGCTAAGAGCATCTTCTGTGTGGAGACATGCGTGAATGGGCGTACCTTCGTTGAAGGTTGTGCTTCAGGGCTGACAACTCTGCACATAAAAATCTACTGCCAGTCATTAGTGGACCAGAGTTCTGCTGTGTCGACCCCTAACCGGGAAAAGCCGAAAGACACAGCAACAACATTTATCTAGGTAGGAAGTTTTGGAGGTGGTGAATAACATAAGTTAGTTTTGATTGCATTAAGCGCCAGATGGCTGTCTAGCATCCACTGCTCAGTAGAGGAAGGTGCTTTGGGTAAGCTTATTTAGAGTGGAGATAGAAGGGAAGGAGTAGATAATGGTAGAATCGTCGGCATACTGGATGAGGCTGGAGTCTGGAAAGCCTTGGTAAAAGTCGTTAATGAATATATTAAATAGTAGGGGGCCTAAAATGGAACCTTGGGGGACACCTGTGGGAATATTGCTTCTCAAACATTTTGGAAATATAGAGTATATTTTAGAGCATTTATTATAACTGTAATTGCCTTAATATTGCTACAACTCAAGTGCTCTAGGTTGCACCTCAACTGAAGTGTTTGTGTGTTTTAGCTGCTTTTCTGTTTATATAGACTTCTCTGTATATGTAGACTAGCTACTTATTCTGCTTTGTTACTGCCTCTTAAATCGTTTTTCAGTTGTGCACTTGCCTTGCTTCATTTAAAAAGTTTTAAATTGCTAATTTTGTAGAGTTTTAATTGGATTTACTGTTTAGGACTACACACTCAAGTGTTTTAGCCTTTTCTGTGTTTATTTACTGTATTATTGCATTGTTTAGCCTCTTTCAACAAAAAAAATACTATCTTGTTTGCTTGTTTCCCACCTTTTCTAGCCAGTCCATATCCCAGGCTTTGCTTGTCTCAGGACTTTATTTTCTGTGTTCAGAGTTATCCAGACCTTGCTGTGGTAGAGGGAAGTCCTACTGCTTACCAGTGGGACTGGTGAGTATTGTACTGCCTATCTAACGCTAGAGGAGTGGTTTCCAGCTGTAAAATTGCAATTTTATTAGCCTTTTTGGGCTGATTTCTATCCCTTTCAACTTTTTGGCTTAAAAACGCTTGTGTTTGCACATTTTTCACATCGTGCAGCACTGCAAGGCTACAGTTAAACTATTCCAGGTGCCAGAAAGTCTGCTCTTCAAATTTTCCCTTAGAACTAGCTGGTTTCTCAGTAGTAGCACTAAAATCTGAACCCCTGTGACTAGCACTTGCTCTAGAACCTGCTGGAAAGCACTAGGAAGCCTGAAACTGATTCAAGCACACAGCTTTCCTTGTCAATAAGGAGAAATTAATCATAGGCACTAAACAGCCTATAATTGCAAAGTACCTTGCAAAGGTAAGGTAAAACAGCTCTTAAACTTTACAACAAAGCACTAGGAAGCCTGAAACTGATTCAAGCACTCAGCTCTCCTTGTCAATAAGGAGAAATTAATCATAGGCACTAAACAGCCTATAATTGCAAAGTACCTTGCAAAGGTAAGGGAAAACAGCTCTTAAACTTTACAAAAAAAGCACCTAAGCAGGCATGTCCAAGGGTCAGCTTCCAGTGATTTCTCCTGTCCACCTGGTGAATTTGGGCATACTGGGGCAATGCAGCAACTGCCTCATGTACACAGACAATCCTCTCCTCCTACCACCCAACACTACAACCTGCGAGAGATGCACTTACATAGCCAAACTGGAAGCAAAGCTCTCTCCGGCCAAGATTGTGCTAGACAGTCAAGAGGAGAAGGTTAACACCTGCATTACACCTCAAGCAACTCATAGCGCATCAAAATCCCTACCATCAACATGCACACATAGCAACACTAAACCCACATATGCGGAGGATCTTAACATTAACCTGCCCAAGCAACAAGGACCTCCGAAGCCGAAACACAAACAAACACCAGTCACAATCAAAGTGACACATAGCTCACAACACCAGTGTGCCACCCAATAACAGCTCCTAAGGCAAGACAATGTACCCAACACTTTAGTCATAGATGACTCTATAGTAAGGCACACTGATGTCCCACTTACCAGGCTGAACAAGGAGAAAATTACAGTCAGTTGCCTGTCGGGTGCCAGGATCCGCCACATAACGCATGAACTCAAGTCACTCCACAACAAGTACAAATACGACTCTGTCACTGACCATGCTGGAGTGAATGACTTGAGACATACCTCCCTGGACTACATGAAAAGAGACATGGAAGAGCTCTTGGATCATGTGACCCAGGCAAGTATGACCCTAGCCCTGAGTAGCATCCTGCCTTTGCCCAGAATGATACCACAGTATAAGGACAAAATGATTGACTTTAACAATTGGCTAAGCTTCTGGTGTCATTCAAAGGGGATCCAGCATTTGTCTGCCTGGGAAGACATGATTGACAAACCACAATGCTTTGCCAGAGATGGTCTGCACCTGTCACCCCTGGGATTCAGGTTACTGGCTAAAGCTCTTGCCACCCCTATAGTGCCTTTTTTCGGCAAGGTTCAAAGGATAAAACCACCACCGCAACAGATACAGGCATGCAACATCTGAAGGTAATGCTACTCAATGCTAGAAGTCTAAACCTCAAAATGCACTCTCTTGAGGCACTCCTAAAAATGGAGAACATCGATATCTGTGCAGTAACTGAGACCTGGTTCAAAGCTCCAGAGAGCACCCCTGCAATACCAGGCTACGATTCTTACCACACTTTTCAGCCACAAAACCAAGACTGAAACACTAAAGGTGGAGGAGTGTCCATATTCACCAAGGATATTCACACCTCCAGGCTAGTTGCCCAACACAATGCATCTGAAATTCTCCAGGTGCAACTAACACTAGGTAAGACTGTAATCCAAATTGTAGCTTGCTACAGATCCCCCACCATGCCCCAAGATTCTTGCTATACCTTTCTAAACATATTGGAAAATATGAAGATACAACCAAACACCCTAATATTGGGTGATTTCAACTACCCTGCCATTAGTTGGGAAAACTACTCAGGTACCAGCTCCTTTTCTCAGCGGTTCTTGGAATTCATAAATTCCAATGCCCTGGATCACCTAATCCATTGTCCCACCAGGGGCTCCAATATCCTAGACCTGGTCATCACCAACATGGAAGATAGATGCTCCACACCAGTGGTCACCCCCTCATTGGTCAGGTCTGACCATAAGCAAATCACCTTTGACATCCACATCCCACCCCTCACCCCCCAGTACGGAAACCTCTTTAAAAACTTCTCCAAAGCCAACTTCATGCTACTGAAGTCAGAAGTGACAAACTTCACAACACCCACGTAGATGGGATCTGGAAGTTTGACTGCAGAATCCTACACTAAGGCACTGTATGAGCACATCCACTCGTGCATGAATTGTGCCATCCCAAATAGAACCAAGATGCTCTTTTCCAAAAAAAGGAAGACAATCTGATGGTCCTCTGCTATAAACAAACTATACAACAGAAGGAAGAAACTGTTGCAGAAAAGAGGAAAATCCCAGGATGCAAAAAAACTCCCTCACCAGCCTCAGTAAGAAGCTGAGATCCCTCATAAAATCCTCAAAAGCTAGTTACGAAAATAAAATTGCCAAAGATTCCAAAGACATCCACAAGGCATTCTATAGTTAGTTCAAGAATCTAAATGGCAATGCTCAGATCTGCTTTGAGCTACAACAGAATGGCATTAAATATACTGATACCAAGGATATTGCCAATATCCTGGCAGATCAATTTAGTGCCAACTTCACCCCCCTCTCACCCCCTAAAGGGCCCATCTCAATAACAAAAGATTGCCAAATCCTGATAATCATGGTCACACAGGTAGAAACCGCAATCTCCAAAGCTAAGAATACAGCATCCATGGGACCAGATGACATCCCAGGCTGTGTACTACATGAACTACAAAATTAACTGGCACCTCACCTAAGTGTCATGTTTAATCATAGCCTCACCTCAGGCTTCATGCCCACTGAGTGGTGCACAGCTACAGTTTTCCCGCTCCACAAGGGAGGATCCACCTTGGATCCCAGGAACTACCGTCCCATCAGTCTGACAAGCCTGATCTGCAAGGGCATGGAATGCATTATCATGGAACTTATAAATAAAGACATTGGCAACCTTCAACCACTGGACCCCACCCAGTCTGGGTTTGTGAAGGGCCGATCTTGTCTCCTGAATCTGATTGACTTCTTCGAATCAGTCTCCAGAGCTGTGGGCGAGGGTAAGGCGGTCCACACAGCCTATCTGGACCTCGCCAAGGCCTTCAACACCATTCCCCACTCTGGAATCATAGATAAACTTACTATGCTGGGCATAAATCCCTATGTCACTTGATGGGTTGCCAACTGGCTTACTGACAGAACCCAGACTGTAAAAGTAGCCGACTCCAAATCCAGCTCCAGACAAGTGACAAGTGGAGTACCTCAGGGTTCAGTCCTGGGAACACTGTTGTTTGGCATCTACTTCTCTGAACTACAGGTCAACACTAAGAAACTCTGGCTAACAAAGTTCACAGATGACTTCAAACTGGGAGCCATTATTGAATCCCCAAATGATGTGGATATTCTACAAAAGGGCCTTACAGAAACAGATGCCTGGTGCCAGAGCCATGCGCTCAAGCTTAATGCCAAGAAATGTATAGTTATCCCCTTTGGAAAAAAACATGCACCCATGAATTACCACATAGGTGGCAGAACACTAAACATCGAAAGTGTGATGAGAGACTTAGGGACACAGGTGGACAGTGGTCTCACTTTCGCTAACCACATCGTCACAACAGTCAGGAAATCCTTCCATGTGGCACACCTCATCACTAAGGGCTTTTCATCCAGAAAAAAGGAGGTCATTGTCCCACTGTACTCATCCCTCATTAGACCCATTATAGAGTATAATGCCCCATTTGCTATGTACCTCACAAGGCATCTGCAACAGCTGGAAAGGCCACAGAAATACCTCACTAAAATAATCACAGGCCTAAAGCAGATGCCATATGCTGACCGTCTAAAAAAAACTTCAGCTATACTCTGTGGCATATCATCTACTTAGAGGCGATCTCTGCTTAACATACAAGGCCATGTCAAACCCTGAGCTGTTGGACATGCTCCACTTAAAGAAATCCCAATTCCTCAGAGCCACACGCTCCAGGGATCTAAACCTTGTCATCACAATGAACAAAACATGCTGGAGGGATAGGTTCCTGACCCAGAGACTCCCCATACTCTGGAATAGACTGCCCATACATGTCAAGCAGAGCACCTCCTTGGCCCTCTTCAAAAGGAAACTTGATAATTGGATGGGAGATAGGAAATTAACCCTGGGGATCATGTCAGTCACCCTGCTATTCAGGGGTCCAGAGAAGTAAATATTGTGGGAAGAAATATCCAGGGAATTGTTATGGATAGGCTTGCATAGGCCCTAGGGCCGATAACCTAGTACCAACTTATGAACCCATAAGGGTGAAGTGGCTTTATTCCATTTCAGTCAAGGGGAGGAAGAATCAAGGTCAAAGAACAAAAAGAAAAAAAAAACAACAATCAGGGGAGTGGAAGGTAAGTTCAGAGGAAAGTATGCAAGGGGGGGTAAGTGACGTTCTAGCAGTGGTATAGGGAAAGGATTAGAGTGGTTCAGAGAGGTAAAAATGGCACCATAGGAAGGAAGGGAAAGTTAAAGAGTCTGGGAGGGGTTGGAAAGAAAAGAAAGTGAAAGAAACTGGGGGATGGGTTGGAGAGAGAGTGGAGATGGATGCCACAGTGGCCTAGCTGGTTAGAACCAGTACCGACTGGAACCAGTACTGACAGGGCCAGGTCAGCAGTGTGAAACAGCAATAAAAATAACAATCAGAAGGAAGCAACTGTGAAAGTCAGAGCTGAAGAGATAAGAAGAGAGCAAGCCAGGGATGGAAATGTTGCAGTTATAAATTTAAAAACAGGAGACAAAGGGTACAGAAGACGTACTAGGGGTTAAATAACACTCTAGAATGTGAATCGCAACATTAAACCTACATATACTGGAACTATTGAGAGTTAAAATAACATTAAACTAAAAGCTATTGGTACTATTGTTAGTTAAAACAAAGAATATGGTAGACTGCTGGCATTGTGCTGCCTCTTGGTGGTCAAAGTAAGTTACTATAGCCAGAAAAAATAACCTGCATGTATGCTCACCTATCCTGTAGTAATACTTTAAAAGATAAGGAGCAGTTCACTTTTTAAAAAGCAGATAGTCTTAAAAACACTTTCAAAGTGTGGATAAATTACAGTAGAAGGAACACCTACAGTTGAGCTAGAAAGCTGTGGTTTTTAGTTTGTTTTTGAAGCTGCTTCAGGCAGGTAACAAGCAGATTTACAAATTTTTCATGAGTTATTTTGCTGGGCGAGTCTGTTGGGCAGTGGATGACCACAGAGTGCTTAACCCATCAGGAGAAGAGTTGAGGTAGAAAGCTGTCATTTTTAGTTTGCTTTTTGAACTGCTTCAGGCAGGTAACTTAAGCAGATGTATAACTCTTTCACAAGGTATTTTGCTGGGTGAGTCTGTTGGGCAGGGGATGACCACAGAGTGTTTAACCTGTTGGGAGAAGAGTTGAGCTAGAAAGCTGTGGTTTTAGTTTGTTTTTGGATCTGCTTCAGGCAGGTAACTTAAGCAGATGTATAACTCTTTTACAAGGTATTTTGCTGGGTGAGTCTGTTGGGCAAGGGATGACCACAGAGTGTTTAACCCGTCGGGAGAAGCTTCTAAAGCCAGAGAGCACACAGGAAGGGGGGAGTAGAAGCTTCCTTGTGTCTGTGTAACAAAAGGAAATAGCCTTAGAAATTCAAGAATAAATAGTTTGCTTGGATACAGCAAGTCCCAAAGATCTAGGATGAAAAGAAACAAATAAGTGATAAGATTTTCTAATAGCCTTAGTCTTATCCAAATAAACCCAGAGTTGCCAATGAACACCCATAATGTGGAGCAGCTTCTCACTGTCATCTTGCGGAGAGGGGAAAAATAGGCAGATTAACAGACTGGTTAAGTGATAGCTCATTAACCACCTAAGGCATAAAAGAAGGGTTAGTGCGCAAGGACACTATCTGCATGAAAGATCAAAAAAGGAGAACAAACCATAAGGGCCTGTAACTCAGACATCCATCTGGAAGGAGTAAGGGCTAACAAAAGAACAGTCTTCCAGAAACAATGTTGTAAGGAAGCTCAAGCAGCAAGCTGAAAAGAAGTCTGAGTCAACTTCTCCAAAACAAAATTAAGACCCCAGGGAGGAGGAACAGGCTTCCAGGGAAGTCTAATATTAAGGATGCCTTTAAGAAACTGTTTCATCTCAACACATAACACAAGCACTCAAGTCACTCCAAAGCAAGTACAATTATGACTCCATCATTGTCCATGCTGGTGTGAATGACCTGAGATGTACCTCCCTGGACTACATGAAAAGAGACATAGAGGAGTTCTCTGATCATGTAGCCCAGGCTGGTATGACCCTGACCTTGAGTAGCATCTTGCCCTCACCAAGAATGATGCCACAGTATACAGACAAAATGATCAGTTTCAACAATTGACTAAATTAATGGTGTCATTCAAAGGGGATCCAGTGTCTGTCAGCCTGGGATGACATGCTTGACAAGCCATGTTGCTTCGCTAGGGACGGCTTGCACCTGTCACCCTTAGGCTTTCGTATACTGGCCAAGGCTCTTGCCACCCCCATAGTGCCTTTTTAAGGCAAGGCTCAAAAGACAAACCCATCTCCATAGACAACCCAAGGATAAAAAAAACTAAGGGTAATGCTACTCAATGCCAGAAGTCTAAACCTCAAGATGCACGCACTCGAGGCTCTCCTTAGTATGGGGAAAATCGATGTCTGTGCAGTAACAGAAACCTGGTTCAAGGCTCCTGAGAGCACCCCAGCACTACCAGGTTATAACTCATACCATGCATTTCTGCCCCAAAACTCGGACTGAAGCACAAAAGGAGGGGGAGTATCTATATTCATCAAGGATACCTACACCTCCAGGTTAGTGGCACTGCACGAAGCATCGGAAACCATCCATGTGCAACAGTGGGCAAAACTGCCTTTCAGTTTGTAGCCTGCTACAGAACACCCTTCCTATTACAGGAACCCCACTTGGCTTTCCTGAGAACACTGGAGAATATGAAGGTCTCTCCAAGCACTATGTTATTGGGTGACTTCAACTACCCAAACATTGACTGGGAAAACTACTCAAGCCCAAACATCCTCGCCCAGTGGTTCCTTGAATTTATAAACTCTAACATGACGGAACAACTGGTCACCACTCCCACAAGAGGGAACAGCATATTGGACCTGGTCATCACCAACATGGGGACTCTATGGTCCACACCAGAGGTAACCCCCTCATTGGTAAGATCAGACCATAAACAAATTTCCCTGGACATCCATATCCCGTCCCCACCCCCAGCCAAGGAAATCACTGTAAAGAATTTCTCAAAAGCCAACTTTGCACTTCTCAAGACTGAGGTGGAATTCTTCAAAGCCCACGGGCCAGAGGATAATACAGCCCAATCCACAAAATCCTTTACAAATGCATTCTATGAGCACCTGCAGGAATGCATGGATCATGCTATCCCAAATAAAACCAAGACCCACTCCTCCAAAAACAGGAGACCTGTCTGGTGGACCCTGGCCATAAATAAGCTATACAACAGAAGGAGGAAGCTACTACATGACACAGCAAAATCCCAAAAAGGGAAGGCATCTCTGATCAGTATTAGCAAGAAACTTTGATCCCTCATAAAATCATCAAAGGCCAGTTTCGAAAGAAAAATTGCCCTAGACACTAAAGATAATCACAAGGCCTTCTTTAGTTATGTCAGGAATATGGGTGGAAACTCCCAGATATGCTCTGAATTGTTGCATAACGGTACTAAATATACCGAATCTACAGACATAGCCAACATCCTGACAGACAGATTCAGCACTAACTCCCCCCCCCTTCTCCCCCAAAGGAGCAAATGCCTATCCCAACTGTATGTAACCTCCCTGACATCACAGATGCACAGGTGAAAGCTGCCCTCTCCAAAGCAAAAAACACAGCATCTATGGGATCAGACGGTATCCCAGGCTGCGTCCTACATGAGCTCCAAGAAGAACTGAACCCTCACATTAAGTCACTGTTCAACCTTAGCCTTACTACAGGATATGTACCCAAAGAATGGCGAACAGCTATAGTGGTCCCACTCCACAAAGGTGGCGCCACAACAGACCCCGGGAACTCTCACCCCATAAGCCTGACTAGTCTGGTCTGTAAAGCTATGGAGTGTATTATCATGGAACTCATAAACAAAGACATTGGGAACCTCCAGACACTGGACCCTACCCAATTCGGCTTTGTTAAGGTCAGATCTTGCCTCTTAAACTTAGTTGATTTCTTTGAAACTGTTACCAAAGCCATAGATCAGGGCAAGGTAGTCCACACAGCCTACCTGGACCTCGCAAAAGCCTTCAACACAATACCCTACTCGAGCATCATAAATAAACTTACCAGCTTAAATATCAACCCTTATGTCACAAGATGGGTTGCAAACTGGCTCAGAGATAGAACCCACATGGTCAGAATTGCAGGTGCCACGTCCGAATCCAAACCAGTTACAAGTGGCATCCCACAAGGTTCAGTTCTGGGACCTCTCTTATTTGGTATATACTTCTCTGAGGTACAGGCTAACACAGGGGGACTATGACTGACAACGTTCGCAGATGACTGCAAACTGGGAGCCATAATCGACTCTCCAGCTGACACAAGCATCCTCCAAAAGGGTCTCACAGAGACAGATGCATGGTGCCAGAGCCACGGCCTCAAGCTAAATGCTAAAAAGTGCATAGTCATCCCCTTTGGGAAAAACAAAGTGCCCACAAATTGCCACATAGGTGGTAATCCATTAAGTATGGAGGAAGTAATTAGGGATTTGGGGACCCACGTAGATAGTAATCTCTCCTTTGACAATCACGTTGCCAAAGTGGTTAGAAAGACCTTCTATATAGTCCACCTTATCACGAAAGGGTTCGCATCTAGATCAAGAGAAGTCATTGTGCCCCTCTACTCATCACTCATCAGGCCCATAATTGAATACAATGCCCCTTTTGGGATGTACCTTACCCGACACCTGCAGCAACTGAAGAGACCCCAGAAGTACCTCACCAAGAGGATCATGGGTCACAAACAGATGTCCTATGCAGCTCATCTAAAGAACTCCAACTCTACTCAGTTACTTACCGCCTACTCAGTGGCAATCTATACCTGACGTACAAAGCCATGTCTAACCCAGAATTAATGGACATGCTCCACCTCAAAAAATCCAAATCCCTTAGAGCTACATGCTCCAGGGACTTAAACCTCAGCACAAAAATAAATAGAACATACTGGAGGGACAGATTCCTTTCCCAGAGGCTCCCCTCACTCTGGAATAGAATCCCAATTCATGTTAGACAAAGCCCCTCGCTGACCCTCTTCAAGCGAAATCTGGACGCATGGATGGGAAATCGCAAATTCACCGCTGGGGTCTCTTCTGTGTCCCTGCTTGACAGAGGCACAGTAAACTAATCTTAAAGGGCTACCTTCTGTGACCTACTATACAGAGGCACAGTAGGCTAATCTAATAGGGAGGTGAAAGTCAAATACACTCTGGCTAGGCTTATAAATGCCCTAGGGCAGATAGCCTAGTATCTACCTATGAACCTATGAACCTAAATCTAGAAGCTAAAGGAGGAGAAAAAGGCAGACAAGCAGAAATGGCTGATAAGTGGCCTTAATAGAAGAATAGGCCAAACCATCATTGAGCAACTCACAAAAATAAGAGAACCAAAGGAACATCCAAGTGAGTCCAGGTTACAAGACAGACACCAAATAGAAAACCCCTTCCATTTGGATAAGTAGGATTTCCTAATAGTCATTTTCCTGGCCTCCTGTAGGACTTGTAGCACGTCCTCAGAAAAAAAGGTGTCAATGAGGAATCAAAATCCTATTGCCCATAGTGTCAGTTGAAGTGAGGACAGGTAGGGATGGATGAGAGATCCCTTGTCTTGTGTGAGTAGATCCACCCTTGTGATGATTGCCATTGGCTAGATGTAGAAGTAGAGGCAACCAGTGCTGTTGCAGCCAAAAGGGAGTCACCAACAGGATTTTGAGAGCATCCTGTTGAATTTTGAAAAGGACATTTGGAATGAGAGGAAGGGGAAGGAATGCATAGAGAAACATCCCCTTCCAAGAAAATGATAGGGTGTCTACCTTCCATACTAGAGGCCCTGGGACTCTGGCACAAAACAGAGAAAGTTGTCTGTTCAGAAGGGGACAAAAGGATCCACTTGAGGAGTACCTCAGTGGTGGATAATGTCCAGAAATGCATCCCTGTGAAACATTCATTTGTGGAATTAAGTTATGGACATGCTTAGAGTGTCTGACACAATGTTCTGACCAGAAGGAATATAAACTGCCTGAAGAGTCACTTGATACTTAATAGCAAGATCCCATACCAGAAGTACCAACCAGCAAAGAAGATTAGATCTTGTTTCTCCCTGTTTGTTGATATACCATATCACTGTGGTATTTTCTGTGAAAACTTTGAGAGGCCCTGGAGAGAAAAGAGGATGAAAGGCCTGAAGAACCACCAGAAGATCTCTCATCTCTTTGACACGTATATGCTCCTTCTGCTGATGAGGTGACCATGCCCCCTGTACCTTCAGGGAGCCAAATGTTGCCCCCCATCCCATGTCTGAAGCATCTGTCAACAACTCCTGAGAGGGAAGCTGGGGATGAACAGGAATACCTGCATTTAGGGACAATTGCTGAATCCACCAGTGAAGGTCTTGTCCAAGACAAGGAAGAAGAGGAACCACAGAGTCTAGAGGATGCACATGTTGGAGCCACACTGACCTTCAAAACCACTGAAATATTCTCATGTGAAGTTTGACCAGAGGGAGCATAAGAATGGTGGATGCTATGAAACCCAGAGCTCTCAGAAACTCCTTGACAGTAATGGAAGTCAATGGAAGAAGAGAGTGAAAGAAAGAAATGAGAGTTAAGGCCTTTGTAGGGGGCAGGGATGCAAACATTGGCACAGTCTGAATCCTGCAACCCAGGAAAACATGATCCTGAGAAGGAGTCAGAGAAGAATTTTGGAAATTTATAGTGAACCCCAGGCTCTGAAGAAGGGAAATGGCAAAATGAAGAGGATGCCTGAATCAACAGGTCATCTAAGTAAGGAAATATTTGGATCCCTAGAAGCCTGCAAAAAGCAATCACAGGAGAAAGACATTTGGTGAACACCCATGGGGCAATAGAAAGGCCAAAGGGCAAAGTAGAGAACTGAAAATGCCAGGAAGCAACAGAGAAATACAAAATCTTCCTGAAAACAGGATGAATCAGAATATGGAGATAAGCTTCCTTGAGATCCACAGATACCATACAGGCCTGAGTGTGCAAGAGAAGAAACAGAACCTGAAGGGATAACATTCAAAAGGAAGTAACTTTTAGAAATGTGTTTAGATGAAATCCACCCAAAAGGCTACCCCCAAACCAACCACCCCTGACACTAAAGTTCCCATCGAAACACAATTCAACTCCCACTTTGTGAACTCAATTCTATCCTTAGTATCACAGGACAGTTCCTTCCTCACTATCCCCCCCAACACAGATAACACTAATACAAGCTTTACCCTTAAAACAGTTTCCACCACTTCAATCAAAAGCATGCCCTCCAAACTAAAAACCTCATCAGCAGCAGCCAACCTACTCCCCAGCTATTTCTTGAAACTCACAGCAGATGCTATTGCTATCCCAGTCTCCACTCTCATAAACAGATCAATTGTTGAAAACTATGTGCCCAAACTCTGGAAAATATCCTATGTTACACCCATACATAAAGGCGGGACCTCCACTGAACTTAATAACTACACACCCATTGCTTTACTCTCCCCCCTGGCCAAAATCCTAGAAAAATGCATCCATACCCAGATGCTAAACTATCTCCTAGACTGCAACATCCTGTCACGTACTCAGCATGGTTTCAGACCTGCCCATAGTACCACTACAGCTCTCCTCTGCTTCACAGACACAGTAAACCGTCTCAAAAATGAAGGCCTGCAAGTGTCAACTCTTTTTTTGGATATGTCCAAAGCATTTGACACAATCTCACACCAAATCCTGCTAAACAAACTAAACCAATATCATCTATCTAATTCCACTCTTACCTGGTTCCAAAGCTACTTAACTGACCGGTACCAAGCTGTGAAATGGGAAAATTCTCTCTCTCCTCAGCTGCCCATAACTATAGGAGTCCCACAGGGTTCTATCTTAGGACCACTACTATTCACAGTCTTCACAAATGACCTCCACACCTCCATACAGCATGCATCTATAATTCAGTATGCAGATGATACTACCTTAATCTGTGCTGCACAAAACATTCCCTCCCTTCTGCAAACAACTCAACTAGCATTCTCTGACATTGAAAACTACCTTACCAAAGCCCAACTTATCCTCAATCCAAAGAAAACTCAGCTTATGATTATAACCAGTTCTAACAAAAACACTAACAGTCAATTCACTATCTACTCCACAAATGCTACTCCAATTACTCCAGTGGCACAGGCTAAGCTATTGGGAATAACCATAGACTCCCACATAAAATTTGATAGTCATCTGAACTTAACTATTAAAAAAGTACATGCCAAACTGGGGTCACTCTACCGTATCAAACCATTTCTTACCAACAACACAAGATCAGCCATTGCTTGCTCCCAACTTCTATCCACCCTACTCTATGCATCTCCCATTCTGACTAATCTCAACAAAAGTGAACTAAGCAAAATGGAAGCTTGCTATAACAGAATTGCCCACTTTGCTGCAAATTGCTCATATAGAACTCATCACTGTACTGCTTTGAGACAGCTCCACTGGCTTGAACTGCCCAACCTCCTAACCTACAATCAGCTCTGCCTCTGTCATTATATCTATTACCTCCCCAATAAGTGTCCTTCCCTCAAAAACCTAGTACAACATCACTCAGCCAAAAGGCCTCTTAGATCATCAAGTAAACTACTACTAGAAGTCACCAACAGCTACAATAGCTTTGGAGATGCACTATATAGTAGTTCAGTGGCTAAAAAATGGAACTCTGTCCCTACTAGCATTCAAAACACATCATCCAAAGCCTCCTTTAAAGACCTCATCAGGCAACATCTCAAGCAAAGTTGGCAGTGCCATGATTGCTCCCCAGGCTAGTGAAAGCGGAAAACATATACATACTAAATCTAGAGCAATTGATAAATAGTTTTTCAATCTTATTCACAAACACTGGCTAATCTACAATGTATGTACTGTACCTGTGTACTATGTATGTATTCTACCTACGTTCCAAAGTTCAGCCGTACACCACAAATCTATTACTTACCTTTATTTTTAAAATTAATATTTTTTTGATTGTTCTCTCCACTGTAACTGTTTGTGCCGCATACCACTGTAAAAACATGTCTCTTGTAATTTGTGTGTATACTGATCATGTCTAAATAACTAAATGTGTCTGTAATTTTTCTTTGTGGAGCTTTTCTCCCTGGGCCTCTGCTGAAAAAGGGCCTTTTCGGCTCAGTCAGACACCCCCGGTTAACAAATATAAAATAAAATAAAATAAAATAAAATGAGAGAGGTCTAGAATAAGTCTCCAAGTGCCCTCTTTCCTGGGCACTAGAAACAGTCTGGACTAGAACCATTTCCCCTTTTGGGACACAGGCACCTCTTGAATAATACTCTGAGTTGAGAGATTTTGAAGAACCTCTCAGGAAAAGGGAATTTATTCCTCAGAAGGCTGTGGAATGCCCAGAAAAGGAGGACAGGATTTCCACACCATGAAGTGCACCTGACAAATGATCAACAGAACCCAAGAATCCTGAGTGATCTGAAGTAAAAAAAAAGAAAAAGGTGAAGAGAAAGAGGAATGTGTCTGGAAAGAGATGGATAGTCACACAGCACCTGATCTGTCTGGAAAGGAAAACTTCAGAGTCCCTGAAAAATGTGTAGCCTTAGCAGGAGGAGACCGTTTGCCACTCTCTGCCTACCTTCAGTAGAAGGGCAGGATTGCCTACAAACAAAGGTAGGTTTAGAGGGGTAATTTCTCTGAAATTTAGAACAGGAGAAACAAACACATTTAAGCTCCTGTAAGGCCTTACCCTTACCATGAAGTGACTTAAACAAACCAGCAGCAGTTTCCCCAAACAAAAGTTTAGAATCCAGAGGAGCATTCATGAACTTAGCTTTAATACCATCAGGTAGCAGTTGAAGCCAAAGTCAAGAATACCTCCTCATTAAGGAACCAAACACAGCACCCCTAGAAGAGACATCTGCTGCATTATAACTACATTTAATAGAATGATGAATGACTTGAGAGGAAGTCCCTCACAAGGAAAGAACAGAAGTTTTACCCTCAGTCTGAAAAATCAGAAATAAGTTAACAGGCCTGAGAAAGAAGAGCCAAGAGAAACCTAGACATATAGGTCTGTTAATGAATAGCCCTAAAAGCTAGGGTAGCAGAAGTGTAAACCTTCTTGCCCAACCTTTCCATAGTTCTGTATTCCTTGTCAGAAGACAATAACCTGAGTGAGGGATGAAATTGAGATGGCTTATCAGAGGCCACAGACACTACAGGGGAGTCAGCAGCAGGACATTTATATAGGAAAGAAGAATCATCAGGCACCCTATAAAACCTGTCAGGCTTCTTGGGAGCATGGGGCAGAAAATCACGTGCATGAGTTGAATGGCCTAGTTGGCTAATGCACAATGTTGTAGTTGACAGGGTCCCAGATTTGAGACTTGGCAAGGATGATTATTTTAAACAAGAGACCTCAGAGGCAAAACCCACTGCACCAAGCACCATACATAGTACACATGCATGTGTCTCACAGCCTGTAAGGCCCAGCCACAAACCCAAAATACTAATCATAGGAGACTCTATCGCTAGACAAGGGGAAAGTCATGGTAAGTTGCTTATCAGGTGCTAGAATCCACCATATCACTCATGCACTCAAGTCTCTCAATAGGTACTGTTATGACTCTGTCATAGTCCATGTTGGTGAGAATGACTTGAGATGTACCTCTCTGGACTATATGAAGAGTGACATGATTGAGCTTGCTGAATATGTGTCCCAGGCAGGTATGTCCCTAGCCTTAAGCAGCATCCTACCATCACCCAGAATGATGCCTCAGTACAAACAGAAAATGACTGACTTTAACAATTGACTTAGTTTCTGGTGTTATTCCAAGGGTATTCATTACTTAACAGCCTGGGCAGACATGATTGACAGACCACAATGCTTTGCCAGAGATGGCCTTCATCTGTCTCTGCTTAGCTTCAGGCTTCTGGCAAAGGCTCTTGCCACCCCCATAGTGCCTTTTTTATGCAAAGTCATGAGGACAAAATTACCAACGTGAAAAATTCTTCTAAACAAATTTTAAAGGTCATGCTGCTAAATGTTAGGAGTATAAACATGAAACTGCACTCATTGCAAGCATTCCCAACACTGGAAGATGCTGACATTTGTGCAGTCACTGAAACCTGGTTCAAAGCTGTGGAGAGTACCCCAGCCTTAAAAGGTTAGTTGTCCTACCATACTTTCAGACCCCAAACAGAGGGCTACAAAGCCAAAGGAGGTGGAGTTTCAATATTTATCAAAGACATACACACCTCCAGGCTGGTCAAACAGTATGACACACAGGAGACATTCCAGATGCACTTAACTATTGACAAAACACCTATTCAAATCATAGTTAGCTATGGACCACCAACCATGACTCAGGAGGCTCACTCCACTTATCTGGAATTACTTGAATCCATCAAGATTCTACCTTCTACCTTCATCCTGTGTGACTTTAACTACCCAACTATAGAGTGAAAGACCTATTCTAGCTCAAACATGAATGCCCAGAGATTCTCTGACTTCATCAATGCCAATGCATTGAATCAGCTGGTCAACACCCCCATAAGAGGTGAAATATCCTGGACCTGGTATTAACCAACATGAGTAGCCACTGTAGCACCCCTACAGTGTCATCCTCCTTGGTAAGATCTGACCATAAAGCAATCACTTTCAAAGTCACCGTCTCCCCTGACCTCCCTCCCTTGCCAGAGTCAAACAAAAATTGTTTCCAGAGCTTACTACAACCTCTTAAGAGCAGGTATAAGCAGCTTCACAGCAACCATCTCTTCAGATGAATCAAGCAACAGTGCCCAAGCCTATACCAAAAAACTATATGAGCACCTATATAGCTGCATGGACTCAGCAATACCTGACAGGACCAAATCATCTTCCTCAAGGAAGAGTAAACCTGTCTGGTGGACAGCAGCAATAAACAGACTCTATAATAAAAGGAAAAAAATTGCTGTCCAGGACCAAGAAGGAGCAGGTGCCAATTTGGAAGCAATCTCTTCTTTGTCTGAACAAGCAAATAAGGTCACTGGTGAAATCCCCTAAGATTAACTTAGAGTCCAAATTGACCACATCCACTAAGGGCAATCACAAGGCCTTCTTCACATACATCCACAATCTCAAAGGTATCTCCCAAATCTGCTCCGAATTGGTGGTCAAGAATACCACATACACAAACACAACAGATATAGCCAACCTGCTGGCAGACATGTTCAGTGAAAACTCTCCCCCCCCCCCATCAGTAAACCAGAACATCCCCAGGGCCTGCCCCCCTTCCCTCACCACTAGGGAGCAGGTTATTAATGCCCTCTCAAAGGCAAAAAATACAGCCTCCATGGGACCTGACAACATCCCTGGCTGTGTAATACATGAACTCAGGCACGAGCTTTCAGCATCACTAGGCACCCTATTCAACCAAGCCTGTGCACCAACTTTGTCCCAGCACAATGGAGGACAGCCACTGTCATCCCTTTGCACAAAGATGGAGCATCCACTGACCCAGGCAATTATAGGGTCATCAGACTAACTAGCCTGATCTGCAAGGCCATGGAATGCATTACTAGTTACCTTATAAACAAGGACATTGGCAACTTCCAAATGCTTGATCCCACACAGTTTGGTTTTGTAAAAGGGAGATCATGCCTGTTAAACTTGGTCACCTTTTTCGAAACAGTCACTAAAGCCAAGGATGAGGGCAAAACAGTGCACACCACCTACCTTGACCTAGCAAAAGCCTTCAACACTATTCCCCACTCCGGCATAATCGATAAACTCTTCCAGCTAGGCATCAACCCATATGTTAGCAGATGAGTAGCTAACTGGCTCACTGACAGAACCCACTCAGTCAAAACAGGGTAAGCCACCTCTAGTAGTAGACCCATAACAAGTGACATATCCCAAGGATTAATCTTGGGGCCCTCTACCGTTTGGGATATACCTTTCTGAGGTGCAAGCTAAAACCAATGGTCTGTGGCTGACCAAGTTTGCAGATGACTGAAAGCTGTCCATTGTCATAATTTCCCCTAGTGATGTGAACATCCTCCAAGAGGGCCTTAACTAAACTAATGATTGGTGCCAAAAGCATGGCCTAAAACAAAATGCCAAGAAATGCATCATTATCCCCTGTGCGGAAAATGGTGTCCCCATTAATTAGCACATTAACAACAACGTACTAATCGTGCAATCAGTCGTGACAGACTTGGGTACCCCGGTTGATAGCAACCTGACTTTTGACCACCATGTTGACTCCATTGTATGGAAGGCTTTCTACATAGCCCACCTCATAAGTAAAGGTATTTCATCCAGGAACAAGGAGGTCATACTATCCCTATACTCCTCCCTTATCAGACCCATTATTGAGTACAATGCCCACTTCGGCATGTAACTTGCCAAGCACATGCAGCAGTTACCACAGAGGTTCCTGACCAGGAAAATGCAGGGTCTCAAACACCTATCCTATACAGATAGGCTAAAAGCTCTGTCCCTCTTCTCGGTCTCATACAGACTGCTCAAAGGTGACTTGTGTCTGGCATACAAGGCCATTTCAGACTTGATGGAGTTGCTGCACATCCGTAAGTCAAACCCCACTCATGCAACCCACATGCAAGGTCTCAACCTGGTTTTTGACATTAATAGAACTTGTTGGTGGGATACATTTGTGTCCCAGTGACTCCCGCATCTGTGGAATAGACTTCCTGTCCATGTCAAGCACTAGCCTCTTTAAGAGGAACCTGGACGACTGCATGGGAAACAGAAAATATACCCCTGGGATCCCACACCTGTGTCCCTGCTGGACAGGGAAAACAGGTGCTGACTTTGTAGGAACATGAGTAAAATTCTTGGTTAGGCGTATAAGGGCCTCTGGGCCAATAGCTTAGTATTGTCCTATGAACCTATGAACCTATGAGAAGCATTGTAAAAAGCTTCCAGCAAAGCAATCAAAACAGGAGAAATAGCTGCAGGTTTAGAAGATTCCAACTGCAGCAACTCATAGTACTTCTTACAGATATCAGAGACCTGAGCACAATCCCACTTAAACAATTCCATCATCCTAGAGAGTGTGTCCCCAAAGGAAATTTCCTCAAAAGGAACATCTGGGCTAATAGATTCTTCCTCCTCTGACCCAAAGTTCAAAGGAGAAGGAATGTGAGTAGAATAAGTTAGCTGCTCCCTAGGCCTTTTAAGGGGAGTAGAGGACCAAGGAGGAGCAGGAACCAAAACCCCATGAGGAGGTTTTAAGGTCACTAAATAGCCCCTGAGTGAAGGCCTGCCACTCACATTATAGATCCCTAGGAGCAGAAAATGCATGTTTCATTTTTTGTTTCTTTTTTAAAAGAATTTCACCTCAAAAAAACTGAGAAGGCGCAGACCCAGGACACCAATTGAGAACCATAGTAGGAACATCTTCCTCAACTAAAGACTGAGGAACTCCTCTAGGCAACCAGCTTTCACAATGTATCTATTCTAGAGTGTCACATGTCTGGGTGCTTTGTTACTAATCTTCCTTGCTTTCCAGTCTTGATTTAAGTTGCCAAAACACCAACATACAATGTTGCAGTGCTACATAAATGTTGCCAAGTAACCCTATCTACAAACAGTTGTTATTCTGAATCACTTAACTGCCAGGAAAACATAGTGTTTATTGTCCAGCGTTGTGGCACAGAAATGACTTGGAATACATTTGTAGTTTATAAGATTCATGTTTACAGTACATGTAGGGAAACAACAATTTTATCTTAGGACTTTTGTAATGTCTGTCTGCTAATGTAATTAGTATGCTTTCTTTCTTTATGTGATCCACTATTAAAAGGACTTCAGAAAGTGAATGCATTTTAGAGATGTTTGTCTATCTACTATTTTCAAAAAGAACTCATAACCAGAGCCATAACTAGGATAGAGGAATAGGGCAGTTGCCCCAGGTGCAAGATGTTAAGGGGGAACTATGGTTCTGCTCATGGCTATATAACTGTCCTGTCATATGATTAAATTACTCTTTCAGAACATAGAGTGAGTAGTTGCAAAATGCAGTGGCTTATGGCAAAGTTTAAGAAAAGTGTTATGGTAATTTCAAATCATGTTTATCAGTACATGTTATATTACATCTGCTGTCGGGTTTACATGTAATAAAAAAGATGTTCACTCAGTCCAGATGTTGCCTGCTATTTCTTATAAGCAAATGACAGTGTATATGTGTTTGATGACATTTATTTAGCTATTTTTAATTTCACTTGATAACTGGGTAGATGAGTTGGTCCAGGGACCATTTTCAGTCTTAGCCCACCTTATCAGGTAAAAAGTAAACATACAATGTATAATATTAAAAATATTCTAGAAAATATTTAATTCCAGACTGTTTGATTAAAGCATACTTTTGCACAAAATAAGTATAGATACATGTTTCCCATTCAACTGTGATGATGAGGGCAGAGCTGATTGTATGCTCTGGATGGATGTCTGAAGTCATCTAGACCAAGTAACAGCAATTGATCCACTGGCATCCCTGAAGCTTCTAGACAACTTGAGAGTTTTTAGACCCTCCCTCATGACCAGGCCAGGACCTGTGCTGGGGTATTCTAACAGGGTGTTAAACATGATACACTTCCCACTAGAAACATCCTTGGAACATCAGTACAAGGTGCCCAGAGCAGCACAACTCAACCATCTCATTGCAAAGAGGATGCCTAAATGATTTAAACATCCCAAATCAGAGATCTAAAATTAGAAGTTATGTACCTACCATAACGTTCCATGTTAGTTGTCTTCTCTCGCTTTCTTTCTTGATGGATGGGTTCAGAGCCGATCCTCGGCTCCAACTCGGCACTTGCTAAGCTCGAGAGTCACTTTTACCAGCTCGAGGCAGCCCCATATCCCATGATGCAAGGCGGTAATTACCCAGATCTCGTTTGCCTATAAAAACTTTCCACTAAGGAAAGAGAAACACTAACCTAAAAAGGCTGTAATGGAAACCAGGTAATCAAGGACAAGAACTATCTGGTGTCCAAGGAAGAAGAATCTTCCAGAGAAAGGGAGAGATCAAGGTCTGTCCAAGCTAGGGGGACAGGAAGGAGGGACGCAAGAAAGAAGGCGAGAGAAGACAACTAACATGAAATGTTATGGTAGGTACATAACTTCTAAATGTTAAGTTGTCAATCTCGCCTTCATTCTTGCTGGATGGGACCGCGTCCCTAGCACCTCTATCCTGGGTGGCTCAATGGAACAGACTCTTGAGAACAGTGGAACCAAAGCTTGCCCTGTCCCTGGAGGCCAAATCCAATTTGTAATGAGAAACAAAGGTATGAGGAGTGGCCCAAGTGGCTGCTGCACAAATAGTATCTAAGGATAGTCTAGCCTGAAAAGCTGTAGAAGTGGCTAGACCTCTTGTGGAATGAGCTTTAGGTTTTGAGCTCAGCTGTTTGCCCCTAAGCTGATAAATGTCAGAAATGGTGGAAGATAGCCATCTGGATAAGGTCACTTTAGAAACAGGGAGACCTTTTCTATTTTCAGCATAAGACAGGAAGAGCTGATCGGACTTCCTAAATTGCTTTGTTCTGTCCAAGTAATATCTAAGTTGGCGATGAACATCTAGGTAATGCAATTTTTGTTCCGCCCTGTTAGAATAATTTGGAAAAAAATACCAGGAGATCAATGGATTGGTTTAAATTTGTCTTAGAAGCAATCTTGGGCAAAAAGGATGGGTTGGTTCTCAAGGATACTCTGTCTTTGTGGAAGACCAAATAAGGGGGACGAACACAGAGGGCATGAAGTTCAGACACTCTTCTAGCCGAGGTAATAGCGACTAGAAAAAGTGTCTTCCAAGAAAGAAATTTTAATGAACATGAAGCAGCCAGTTTGAAAGGGGGAAGTATCAAGGATGTCATCACTAAATTTAAGTCCCACTGTGGTGGAGGATCTCTAACAGGGGGTTTAAGAAGGAACACTCCTTTGAGAAAGGCTTTACAAAGTTTGTGGGACATAATGTTGTGGTCTGCAAAGCCGACATGAAAGTTCGAGATTGCAGCCAACTGAACTTTGACTGTGGAAGACGAAGAACCTGAGTGAAAAACTTCTGCAAGGAAATCCAAGACCGACTGAATAGGGGCAGTAAAGGGGTCTATGTTCTTAGATTTTGCCCAAAAAGAGAAGCGTTTCCACTTGTTAGAATAAATCCTCCTGGTAGAGGACTTAAGAGAAGCTACTATGATATCTCTAACGGGGTTAGAGATCATAGGAAGCCTGGCTAAGGAAGGAAGTGGAGCAACCAAGCTGTGAGGTTGAGGGAAGGAATGGACCGGTGCAGTTGACCTGACTGGTGGGTCAGAAGATCTGGAATTGGGTCCAGATGCCAAGGCCGCACCAAAAGATGGCGATGAAGGAACGGGAACCAAATTTGTCAAGACCAGTAAGGGGCAATGAGAATCATTTTGGCTCTCAAGACGGTAGCTTTCTGGAGTATTTGTGGTATCAAAGGAAAGGGAGGAAATGCATAAAGAAGTCCCCGGGGCCAATCTTGGGTAAGAGCGTCTCTGGGGGGATGGCCTGGAAGTGGGAAGAGAGAGAAGAAGTCTGGGCATTTGCTGTTTTTGGGTGTAGCAAAACGATTGCAGCATGGGCGGCCCCACTTCTGAAAAATCTCCTCCACAATGGATTGCTTGAGAGACCACACGTGAGACATGACAATAGCTCTGCTCAATCTGTCCGCTATTATGTTGGTTTTCCCGGGGATATGCATTGCTACCAGAAACTGATGAGAGGAGATCGCCCATTGCCAAAGTCTGAGAGCTTCTCGACACAAGGGATAGGACTTGGTTCCGCCCTGCTTGTTGATGTACCACACGACGGACATGTTGTCCGTGTGAACTGCAATAGTCCCTAAAGGGAGAAAGTCGTTGAGGGCTTGCAACATTAAAAGCACTGCTCTCATCTCTAGGACATTTATGTGCAGGTGGTATTCGAACAGTTGCCACGTGCCATGAACCATCCTGCCCTGATAATGCCCCCCCCACCCGATCAGGGAGGCATCCGAAGTGACCATGGCTACCGGGGCCGGGGGAACAAATGGTCTGCCCTGATGAACTAGAGGAGAGGAAATCCACCAGGATAGATGGTTCTTGCAGGTTTGTGTCACCAGAATCTTGTGATGCATAGGAAGCTGCTGGAAGGACCATTGGGTGAACAACATCCATTGTAGGAGATGCATGTAAAAGCGGGCCAGAGGAAGAAGTGTTATGGCAGCTGCCATGAGGCCCAACACTTTCAGGACCAACCTGGCTTGTGCCCTTTTGCCGTATAGGATGATCCGAACGTGGTTTTGGATATCTAGGATTCTCTGACTTGTTAGGTTTGCTGACATCCGAGTAGTGTCTAGATTTGCACCTATAAAGGTAATAGATTGGCAGGACGACAAGGAAGACTTTTCAAAGTTGACTGAAATTCCTAAGTGACCGCAGAGACGTAGAGTGTAATCTCTGGCTTGGAGAAGTTGATGCCCGGTGGTGGCTGAGAAGAGCCAGTCGTCGAGATACAGAAACACCTGGAATCCTTGACGTCTCAGGTGAGCCGTGACCACTGCCATGCATTTGGTGAACACTCTGGGGGCTGTAGTGAGGCCAAAGGGCAGGGCTCTGAATTGAAAATGATTGGTCCCCAGCCGAAAGCGGAGAAAACTTCTGGAGCATCTGTGAATCTTTATATGATAGTACGCATCCTGAAGGTCTATGGAGCACATCCAGTTGTCTTTGCCCAGAAATGGCAAAATCGATTGAAGTGTGACCATCCAAAATCTTGTCCTTTTGACAGACTTGTTGAGCCTGCTGATGTCTAAAATTGGTCTCCAGTCTCCCGTCTTTTTGGGGACCAAAAAGAACCTTGAGTAGATTCCGGACTCTAAATGATCTTTTGGAACTGGCTGGATGGCCCTTTTCTTTAGAAGCTTTGACACCTCTAATTTTGCAATTTCCCTGAGACCGGGTGGTACGTCTGGAAGGGAACCTCTTTGAGGGAAGGGACTTTCCTTGAAAGGAATCTTGTAACCCTCGGATATGATCGACTGTACCCATTTGTCTTGAGAGAGGGAAAGCCAGGCTTCTGGGTACAGCGACAATCTTCCCCCGACTGCCTCCAAGGGTGGGCAGTCAGGCAACACCTCAGGGATGCTGGAAGGGCTTGTCAGAGAGAGGCTGTCTGGAGCCCTGGTTCTGCAGACCCCCTCTGCCCCTAGGGCGGCGTCTGTTATTATTACCCCCTCTGCCTCTGGGGGTAAACTGACCACGTGCATCAGGCGTGACTCCTTGTGATTTCCGGAACCACATTTTCCCTCCCTTCTGACCTTTGGGGTAAGGTCTAGAAGGAGTGGAGAAACGGACTCCTACAGCAGAAAGAGTCTTGCCATCCTGCTCGCACCTGGTTAAAGTGTCCTTCACCTGAGTGCCAAACAACGTTGTCTCATCAAAGGGAGAGTTTGTGAAGGACACCTTAAAGGGGTCTGCAAAATTACAGAGCCGCATCCAGGACTGACGTCTGAGGGCCACTCCTGTGCCTGCAGCTCTACTCGCCCCATCGGCTGCATAAGAAATGAGCCGCATGGAGGAGTTGGTTATGGAATTTAGGATTCCCAGCTGAGAGGCGATCTTTTCTTGAGCCCCTGCTGCTGACGGATCCTGTACTACTTCACCTAGCTCTTTGAGGATGTCTCTCTGAAGTCTGGTGAAGTGACACAAATAATTCAGTGAACGCATAGCAAAGGTCGCTGAAGAGAACATCCGCTTGCCATACCTGTCCATGGTCCTAGACTCCTTGTTAGGAGGATGGACTGGCATGGAAGGATCTGCAAGTTCCTTCTTGGTGGCCGCCACCACCATGGCATCAACCGGGACACCCTTAGTAAGAAACTGCTTTTCAGCGGGGGCCGTGATAAACTTTGAATGTCTCCTGGGGACTGGTTCCACCGAATCAGGAGACGCCCACGCCTTTCGAGCTATGACTTCCATAAGGGTTGAAGGCGGAGACACCCAGGAGGTGGAGGGTCGAGATCCAAAAGCCTCCAGGTATACCGATTCATCCTCGGAGGGATTAATGGAGGGCCAGTTCCCCCTCTGTTTCAGGAGTTTGAGGATGTCTGAAAAGGAGACATCCTCAGAGGGAGATCTTGGGGACCCCTCCGACTCATCTAAATCGGTATCTGATGTTGTAGACTCAGGGGAGTCTAAATGCTTCCTCTTGCAGGTCCTCTTACGCGGGGGTTTACCTGAAGGATCAGGAGAAACCTCGGAAGAGGAAGTCCTTCCCAATGGGGAAACCTGGGGCGATGGATCTCTGGGTCCTGGAGCAAGAGAGCGGGAAGAGGCATCTACAGGCAGCATAGAGGGAGGAGCTAAAGGAACCGACTGCTGGCTAAGCTGTGGGGCTAGCACACTCCTCATCACCTCGAAGGCTCCCCTCCCAGGGAGGGCCGAGAGATCCCGCTCTGAAGAAACAGGGATCCCTGGTCCCACCAAAAGGGAAGGCTCCGAAGCAGATGTCGGGGCTGAGCTCACCAAGGCCGAAGCTCCGAGAGGGAGAACGGGGTCGGACAAGGGTCCGATGCCACTCGCCCCCTCGGAACCGACCAGGGAAGCCCGACGCCCGGATCCCTCCAAGGAAGGTCTCAAGGAGGAGATAGGAGTCGAAGACGATGGAGCCGAAAGGTGTGGTATCGGCTTCGAAGCAGCAACAGTCACGGTACCAATAATCTCCGGCTCCGAACTCTGTAAGAGAGTCGAAGGAGGAATCTCAGGGGGGTGTAGAATAGCTGACGTCTGATGAGACGGGCTATGGAGCATCTGGGCTAGTGCCTGTGATTTTAATAGCCTACTCACCACTCTCTCTAAGTCGTGGTCTGAGAGCCTGGACGACCTCGATGATCGGCTCCGATTGCTCCGCTCTAAAAGCAAGGGTGAGGCTGGAGTCGAGTGTATAGACTCCAAAGAAGGAGATCTAGACCTCTTCTTGGATGGAGCCATTGGAGCCGAAGAAAGTTCGGCTCCAGGCGGAGCAGACAACTTGTCAGCTCCGAGAGGAGACAAAGATATCTTGGCTCCAGCCGGAGCCGAGACATGCTTTGACGCAAGGGTGTCGGCTCCAGACGGAGCCGACACAGGTGTCGAAGCCAGGGTATCAGAGCCAACTGGCACCGGTACAGAAACTTCCAACAAGGAAGGATCGGCTCTGTACGGAGCCAATGTCGACTCCGGCGGAGTCGGAACCAAGAGCACAGACTTGGACACCGAAGCCTGGGTCTTGGAAGGTTTGGAGGGCTTCCCGGAGCCAACCTTAGCCGGGGAGCTCTCTGGTTTAAGAAGACCCCTGAGGATCAACTTATTTCTATGTTCCTGCAGGACTCTCTGGCTGAAAGAATGACATATAGCACAGGAGTCCTGCAGATGTAGGGGTCCCAGGCAATAAATACAAGAAGTGTGACCGTCTGTCAGAGACATCTTCTGACAGCACGAGTCACACTTCTTGAAACCTGAGACCCAAGTATCTTTGGACATATCTCAGTCCTAAACACTCACACACACCAATCAGTCCAAACAAGACACTAACAAATAAAAATTATAAATAACTAATAATAATAATTAGTTATTACTATAAGAGTGACACAACACACACACACACACCTGAGGGAAATCCTGACAGGAACTGTGAGGGTGGGAAAGGCCTAAGGCCCGAATACGCTAAAACTAAGTGAACTAAGGGGAAATGGGTATGGAGCTAAGTGAATAAAGTACACTGAAGGGTATAAAGACTATAAATTAGGGTTTGAGACACCTAAAATCTGACAAATAGCAAGAAAAATATCACTTACCAGGAGCTGGTAAAAAGACTGACCTCATCAGCGAAGCGGCAAACGAGATCTGGGTAATTACCGCCTTGCATCACGGGATATGGGGCTGCCTCGAGCTGGTAAAAGTGACTCTCGAGCTTAGCAAGTGCCAAGTCGGAGCCGAGAATTGGCTCCGAACCCATCCAGCAAGAATGAAGGCGAGATTGACAACTTAATATCATATTGTAGCAGTAAAAATTAATAATACTAATACATTAAAAAAGCACCAGGATACAAATGATAATTTTCATTATCTATTATATCTGTTGTAAAAGTATAATAAAAGTATGTACCTCAAGATCATTTTAAAAATCCATTCAAGACAGGTTTTCAGAGATGGCCTTAGGCGAAATGGAACCCTAGGCAAACAATCTCATGGCACCTCCTTCACAATGTCCACCACATCAACAGGACCCCCCTTGGCCCATTTTTTCTCCCATTATGGCTATCCCACACTACCCAGATTACCTCTTCTCATTTGTCACACTTTGTCTTACTCTTTAGCCTTTTTCAACAGATATGAACTGGCCAAGGTTGTACTGTAAAAACTGTGAAGAAAAGAACTGAATTAAGCCAGAAGCTGTAAGGCTCTAAGTGTTCTGAGGTGCATTTTACAGCTTTTTTTCCAAACTTTTCTTCCAATGATGGCATGAACAGAAAACATGATCAAGACAAAAATACAATTTTATTATTTTTTTCTTTTCTTTTTAAGGAATGAAAAGGTTGTGTCCAAGGCATAATGTGCAAAGCTGACTGAAATAGTAGGTATCTATAAAATGAGAAGACAAAAGCTTACAAGAACACAAAAATCATATCTGAGAATTGTGTATGCCCTATTAACCTCCAGAAAAGAAAGTATAGTCACTTTATGTGAATAACTCTTAGGGTAGATTGGGATAGATTGCGATGAAAAGTGAAAGCACAAGTGGCCACAGTTAAATAATACAAGCTGATGTTATCATACCTCTGCTCAAAAGACAGTCTCCGTGTGTGTAGCCTCTGATGTCAGACTCATACAAAAGTGAAGCATCGGCTAAAACACTGTAACACACTTTTTCCTGTTTGCCTCCTTATCCAACCCGCAAAATATCCCCTTGTACATGTCTAAAGTTCTACTGTAACGGAAGTGAAACAAAAATAACACAGTCATGTATTCTCTCTCTTTTACTGCTCCTAGACAGAGCACTGCCCCATACATAAACTGCAATGACCTGTGAACAGCTCTGAGGTCTGACTGATGAAAATTAAAGAAATAATGATTATAACGACCACTGTCCTATCTACCCTTAGCATCCCATACAAGCTGTAGTGACCACTTCTGCATGCCTCTAAGTAGGGAGAGTTCAAACTTGCTGGAACTTAGGGAAGTGGCCCCTTCTATGTTGGTATCAAAACTGATTCATATAGTGTGTTTGGGCCACCAGAATCTTGTTGTTGTATCTTTTGGCTTTTCCCAGTTAGGGGGCGCCACAGCGGAACTCAGGTCCACTAATGATTTGCAGTTGATTTTTACATGCCGAGTTGCCAGCCCTGACGCACAACCTTCAACGAAGGTACGCCCATTCACGCATGTCTCCATGCAGAAGACGTCTAGCTGAGAATCGAACCGGACAGCTTCTTACTGTGAGGTGACAATGCTACTGCAGCACCACCACTGTGGGTTTTTGGGCCACCAGAATCTATGAGGGTCTAAATGTTTTGTGATGCATTTTATACATTATTTTTGAAAGAAAATGTTTAGCTAGCCAACCAGGAGATTGTGTGTGTGTGTGTGTGTGTGTGTGTGTGTGTGTGTGTGTGTGTGTGTGTGTGTGTGTGTGTGTGTGTGTGTGTGTAATATATACCTGCTAGCATTGTGTCTACAGATATTTTTTTACACAAGTTGACACTGCTCCTGACAATCCACGATTTAAGACAGATACAAACACACACATACACACACACACACACACACACACACACACACACACACACACACACACACACACACACACACACACACACATACACACATACACACTGCATGCTTACATACAAACAAAATGGAGAACTACTGCTAATATATGTCTGTAGTGTGTTAATAGAAGGTAGAGAATTTGGATAAAACCCAGACTGAGATGCAGTGACAGGGTGGATAATAGCAAAGTACTCAGACAGAGAGCCAAACACTGTGAGATGGTACAAGTACTCACAGTACCACTGTGTAAATGGACAGTTGTTTTCACACACATAACCTCCCATGATTACCAAAGACAGCCACTTATTGTGTACAGTGCTGATGTCTGACTGTGACTGAAAGAAGAAGAAATTAGGGCAGACTTGTTACTCTTTAAAAGACTGCACCATATCCACCAATGCGCTTGCAAGCATAAACCATAGCAATGAGCATTTTACATTGATTTCAGCAAATGAAACAAAATGCAATAGTGACCCTGACATGACAGATTAATGATGGTTTAACATTAATTAACCAACAGGTGTAAGGCACATTATCCACAGACACCCTCCATATGCATTAATGTAACCACTGTATTTACTATTAACATTAATTAACCAACAGGTGTAAGGCACGTTATCCACAGACATCCTTCTTACTCATTAATTTTCCACTTTATTTACTATTAACATTAATTAACCAACAGGTGTAAGGCACATTATCCACAGACATCCGCCATACCCATTAATTTAACCACTGTATTTACTATTAACATTAATTAACCAACAGGTGTAAGGCACATTATCCACAGACATCCTCCATACCCATTAATTTAACCACTTCATTTACTATTAACATTAATTAACCAACAGGTGTAAGGGACATTATCCACAGACATCCTCCATACCCATTAATTTACCCACTGTATTTATTGTTAACATTAATTAACCAACAGGTGTAAGGCACATTATCCACAGGCATACTCCATACCCATTAATTAAACCACTGTATTTACTATTAACAATAATTAACCAACAGGTGTAGCACACATTATCCACAGACATCCCCCATACCAATTAATTTAATCACTGTATTTACAATTCACATTAATTAACGAACAAGAGTAAAGCACATTATCCACAAACATCCTCCATACCCATTAATTTAACCACTGTATTTGTTATTAACATTAATTAACCAACAGCTGTAAGGCACGTTACCCACAGACATCCTCCATACCCATTAATTTAAACACTGTATTTACTATTAACATTAATTAACCAACAAGCCTAAGGCACATTATCCAAAGACATCCTCCATGCCCATTAATTTAACCGCTGTACTAACTATTAATAAGAAGTTATGCTCTTACCATAACGTTCCATGTTAGTTGTCTTCTTCTCGCCTTCTTTCTTGCTGGATGGGTTCGACTCGGCCTATACTATAGCTCAAGAGCTATTTTTACCTGCTCGAGGCAGCCCTATATCCCACAATACCATGCGCTAACTCCCCAGATCTTGTTGGCAGCTAACACATAGTATAAGTTTATTATTATTATCCTCATTTCCAAGTACGGACTCCCTGCTGGTAACACTAAAGATACGGGGAAACCGTAAAGTATTGTATCTCATGAAATAGAAGGACTCAGAGACCTTCAAGTTTGTCCAGGCTAGGGGGCAGGAGGGAGGGATGCAAGAAAGAAGGTGAGAAGAAGACAACTAACATGGAACGTTATGGTAAGAACATAACTTCTTAATGTTAAGTTGTCATTCTCGCCTTCGTTCTTGCTGGATGGGACAGCGTCCCTAGCACCTCGGTCCTGGGTGGCTCAATGGAACAGACCCCTGAGTACGGTGAAACCAAAGTCAGCTCTATTTCTGGAAGCTATATCAAGTTTGTAATGGGCAATAAAGGTATGCTGAGAAGCCCATGTAGCTGCTTCACATATGGCATCTAATGGTAACCTTGCTTGAAAGGCTGTTGATGTTGATAATGCCCTAGTTGAATGAGCCTTAGGCCTAGACGGGAGTTGCCTGTGTCTCAACTCATAGACAAATGTAATAATGGATGTCAACCATCTGGAAAGAGTAACCTTTGATACTGGAAGCCCTTTCTTCCCTTCAGCATAAGAGAGAAAGAGCTGGTCTGACTTTCTGAGTTGCTTTGTCCTGTCTAGATAATACCATAGTTGGCGATGGACATCCAATGAATGTCATTTCTGTTCAGCCCTGTTGGAATAGTCTGGGAAGAAGACAGGCAAGTCAATAGAGTGGTTTAGATTTGCTTCAGAGGAAACTTTCGGTAGGAAGGAAGGGTTTGTTCTGAGAGTTACCCTATCTTTATGAAAAACCAAATAAGGGGGATGGACAGACAAGGCTTGAAGTTCCGATACCCTTCTGGCAGATGTTATGGCTACTAAAAACAGAGTTTTCCAAGAAAGAAGCTTGAGGGAGCAAGAGGCTGCGGGTTCAAAGGGAGGCAGAATCAATGACGTTAGAACCAAATTTAAATCCCATTGTGGAGGCGGATCCGTAACTGGAGGTCTAAGCAAGAAGATGCCCTTGAGGAAGGCTTTACAGAGTTTGTGGGACATAATATTTGCTTCTGAGAGTCCCACATGAAAATTAGCAATGGCTGCTAATTATACTCTAATAGTGGCTGACGATGACCCTGAATGAAAGAGCTCCACCATAAAGTCTAGAACCTTATGAATGGGTGCATGGAAAGGATCTAAGGACTTAGCTTGTGCCCAGAGTGAAAAATGCTTCCATTTACTCGCATAAGTCTTCCTAGTATTGGACTTATGGGAAGCAAGAATTATATCACGGACAGGAGGAGAAATAAGGGGAAGCCTGGCTATGGCTGAAAGTGGAGCAACCAAGCTGTGAGGTTGAGGGAGTGAAGAGACTGATGCAGCTTGCCCGTGAGATGGGTCAACAGATCCAGAAAGGGTTCCAGATGCCAAGGCTGTTCCAGTAGATAACTGTGCAGGAACGGAAACCATACTTGTCGAGGCCAATATGGAGCAATGAGGATCATTTTGGATCTCAATGCGGTTGCTTTCTGAATTAATTGCGGGATCAACGGTAAGGGAGGAAAGGCATATAGAAGACCCTGGGGCCAATCGTGAACAGGAGCATCTCTGGGGGGGTGGCCTGGTAGAGGGAAGAGTGTGAAGAAGTCGAGGCACTTGCTGTTTTAAGAGGTTGCAGAAAGATCGCAGCAAGGCTGGCCCCACTTCTGAAATATTCTGTCTGCTACCGCTTGATTGAGAGACCACTCGTGAGGCATGAGGATAGTTCTGCTCAATCTGTCCGCTATGACGTTGGACTTCTCAGGGATGTGCGTTGCTATCAGAAACCATTGAGAGGAAATCGCCCATTGCCAAAGTCTGAGTGCTTCTCGACATAGGAGGTAGGACTTTGTTCCACCCTGCTTGTTTATGTACCACACCACAGACATATTGTCCATTTGAATTGCTATAGTCCCTGTGGGAAGAGAGCTCTGAAGGGCTTGCAACGTTAAAAGCACCGCTCTCATCTCCAGGACATTTATGTGCAGGTGGCATTCTAATTGTTGCCATGTGCCCTGGACCGTCCTGCCCTGATAGTGCCCCCCCACCCGATCAGGGAGGCATCCATTGTCACCGTGGCAACTGGGGGGGGTCTGCCCTGAAAGAGCTGAGGAGAAACCATCCACCAGGAGAGGTGATTCTTGCATGATGGGGTTATCAAGATGTTGTGAGTCATTGGGAGCTGTTGAAAGGACCACTGAGAAAACAGCATCCACTGAAGTATCCTCATGTGGAATCGGGCTAACGGGAGTAGAAGGATCGCTGCTGCCATGAGGCCTAACGCTTTCAGTACTAACTTGACTTGAACTCTGTTGGACTGAAACAGGAACTGAACATTCCACCGTATGTCTGTCACTCTCTGAGGTGGTAATGTTGCAGACATTTCTGTGGTGTGTAACACGGCTCCTATAAAGTTTATACATTGACAAGATGACAAGGAGGATTTTGCAAAATTTATAGAAATACCTAGATTGTTGCAAAGTTGAATAGTGTAATCCCTGGCCGTTATAAGATGCTGCTTGGTGGTAGCGGAAATGAGCCAGTTGTCTAGATATGGAAACACCTGGAATCCTTTTTGTCTCAGGTGAGCCATGACAACTGCCAAGCATTTGGTGAACACCCAGGGGGCTGTGGTGAGACCAAAGGGCAGGGTTCTGAATTGATAATGACTGGCTCCCAGCCGGAAGCGGAGAAACCTCCTGGAGCGCCTGTGTATCTTTATATGATAGTACGCATCCTGGAGGTCTAATGAGCACATCCAGCTGTCTCTGCCCAAAAAGGGTAGAATGGACTGCAGTGTTACCATCCGAAATTTTGTCTTTTGTACAGAGTTGTTCAATCTGCTGAGATCCAAAATGGGTCTCCAGTCTCCTGTCTTTTTTGGTACCAAAAAGAATCTGGAGTAGATTCTGGATCCTAGCTGATCTGCTGGGACTGCCTGGATGACTCTTTAGCTTTTTTATTTCTAGCTGTGCCTGACCCCTTTGTCCAAGTGGTACGTCTGGTAGGGGTCTTGGCGGTTGTACCGGAGGGGAAATTAAGGGAATTTTGTAACCCTCGGATATGATCGACTGTACCCATTTGTCTTGGGAGAGGGATTGCCAGGCTTCCGGGTACAGAGATAATCTTCCCCTGACTGCCTCCGAAGGTGGACAGTCGGGCAGCTTCTCAGGGATGCTGAAATGGTTGGTCAGGGAAGGATTCCCTGGAACCCTGGATCTGTGGACCCCCTCTGCCCCTGGGGCGGTGTCTGTTATTGTTCCCCCCTCTGCCTCTGGGGGGAAATTCACCACGTGTGGCAGGCGCGACTCCCTGTGGTTTGCGGAACCACATCTTTCCACCCTTCTATCCCTTAGGATAAGGTCTAGAAGGTGTGGATAAATGGACTCCCACGGCAGAGAGAGAGTCTTACCATCTTGCTCGCATCTGGTGAGGGTATTCTTCACCTGAGGTTCAAACAATTCTGAACCATCAAAGGGGGTGTTGGTGAAGGATGCCTTGAAGGTATCGGCAAAGTTACAGAGTCACATCCAAGCATGACGTCTCAACGTAACACCTGTGCCTGCGGCCCTACTCACTCCATCAGCTGCGTAGGAGATAAGCCGCATGGAGGAGTTAACAATGGAATTCAGGGTAGCCAGCTGGGAGCTAATCTTGTCCTGATACCCCACAGCAGAAGGATCCTGTACAGTTTCACCCAGTTCTTTGAGCAAGTCTCTCTGAAGGCGGGTGAAATGACATAAATAGTTCAGTGATCGCATAGCAAAGGTCGCTGAAGCAAATGTCCGCTTACCGTACCTGTCCATGGTCCTGGACTCTTTGTTAGGAGGATGAACAGGTACAGAAGGATCAGCTAATTCCTTCTTAGTGGCTGCTGCTGCCACCATAGCATCAACTGAAACACCTTTGGTCAGAAAGGATTTGTCCTCCGGAGCAGAAATAAATTTAGAGGGCCTCCTAGGGGTAGGTTCCATTGAGTCAGGAGCTGCCCACGCCTTTCTAGCCACTACCTTCATTAGTGGGTCGAAAGGGGGAGACACCCAGGAGGTGGAAGGATAAGATTCAAAAGCGGCAAGGAAAACCGACTCGTCTTCGGAGGGTTTGAGAGTGGACCAATTTCCCCTCTGTTTCAGGATCTCTAGGATGTCTGAAAAAGAGACATCCTCAGAGGGGGATCTTGGGGAACCCTCCGACTCATCCAAGTCGGTGTCCGACATGACAGACTCGGGGGTGTCTATGTGCTACCTCTTGCACTTTCTTTTCCTATGGGGTTCCCCTGAAGCTTCAGGGGAGGCCTCGGAAGAGGAGGAGACACCCAAAGTGGGTACCCTATGCTTTGGATCTCTGCTGTCAGATGCAGTAGGATGGCCAGAGACCGTAACAGACACTGTAGAGGGAGGAGCTGCAGAACTTAACCTTGGAGTGGACAATGGGTCCAGCACGCTCCTCATCACCTCGAAGGCTCCCCTATCAGGTACCAAAGGCAGTCCTGGCTCTGAAGAGACCTGAACCACTCCCGGCACTGACAGAGAAGGCTCCGAGAATGATGTCGGGGCCGAACTAACCAGAGCCGAAGCTCCGACAGGGAGAGCGGGGTCGGACAAGGGTCCAATGCCACTCGCCCCCTTGGAGCCGACAATGGAGTCCTGGCGCCCGGACCTCTCCACGGACGGAAGCAATGAAGAAGTTGGAGCCAACGACACTGGAGCCGAAGGTGGAAGTATCGGCTCCGACGTGGGCAAGGTTACGGTTCTGACAAGCTCCGGCTCCAAACTCGAAAGGTGAGTCGGAATCGATAGCAGTACTGAGGGAGCCACAGTCTGGTGAGACAGGCTTTGGAGCATTTGGGCTAGTGCCTGAGATTTTATGAGCCTACTGACAACCCTCTCAATATCGTGGTCGGAAAGCCTGGATGACCTAGATGAGTGAGTCCTATGACTCCGCTCCGATAGGAGTGGTGATCTCGGAGCCGATTGGACAGATTCTAGCAAGGGGGATCTAGAGCGCTTGTGTGCTGCAGTCAGCTCCGATGCAGGTTTCGGAGCGGATACGACCTTGCTCGCTTCGGATCTGATTGGAACCGATGTCGGAGCCATCTCAGTTACACCAGTCCTCGACTCAGAAGTTGGAGCCGAGGGTTTGGCGGTTTTAGAAGACTTCCCCGAGCCAGACTTGGACGGGGAGTCATCGGGCTTCAATAAGCCCCTTAAGATGAGCTTATTACGACGCTCCTGCAGGACTCTTGAACTAAATCTGTGACAGAATGAACAAGAGTCCTGCAGGTGTAAAGGCCCCAAGTAGTAGACGCAAGAAGTGTGACCATCTGTCAGAGACATTTTCTGACAGCACGAGTCACACTTCTTGAATCCCGAGACCTTAGCGTCTTTGGACATAGTCCTAAATACAGAAAAACACAGTAAACACAGTCAGCCCACACACACACTCAACTTATACCCAGACAGGAGTTAAGGGGACTGACTAAAACACCACACACAGACACTCTAAGGGGTGGGGGAAACCAAGCTAAAGCCCGTAGGCCCTATTATAAAAATTAACTAAAAGGAAGGGAAGATGGGCTACAAAAGGGGTGCAATAAATAAAACTATCGATAGGGACCTAAAATAGGAAAAACTATCTGGAAAACTACCTGAAATATAGTACTACTGAAAAAATTCTCTTTTACTGACCTGAGCCGGTAAAAAAAGGCAACCTCGCAGCGAAGCGGCAAACGAGATCTGGGGAGTTAGCGCATGGTATTGTGGGATATAGGGCTGCCTCAAGCCAGTAAAAATAGCTCTTGAGCTATAGTATAGGCCAAGTCGGAGCCGAGGATCGGCTCCGAACCCATCCAGCAAGAATGAAGGCGAGAATGACAACTTAACATCATTAGTTAACCAACAGGTGTAAGGCACATTATCCACACACATCCTCCATATCCATTAATTTAACCACTGTGTTTATTATGCACATAAATTAACCAACAGGTGTAAGGAACTTTATCCACGGACATCCTCCATGCCCTTTAATTAAACCACTGTATTTACTATTAACATTAATTAACACCAGATGCAAGACACATTATCCACAGACTACCTCCAAACCCATTAATTTAACCACTGTATTTACTATTAACATTAATTAACCAACAGGTGTAAGGCACATTATCCACAGACATCCTCCATACCCATTAATTTAAGCACTTTATTTACTATTAACATTAATTAACCAACAGGTGTAAGACACATTATCCACATACATCCTCCATACCCATTAATTTAACCACTGTATTTACTATTCGCATTAATTAACCAACAGGTTTAAGGCACATTATCAAAAGACATACTCCATACCCATTAATTTAACCACTGTATTTACTATTAACATTACTTATACAACAGGCATTAGGCACATTATCCACAGATATCCTCCATATCCCTTAATTTATCCACTGTATGTACTATTGACATTAATTAACCAGCATTTATAAGGCACATTATCAGCAGACATTCTCCACACCCATTAATTTAACCACTGTACTTAATATTAACATTAATTAACCAACCAGCGTAAGGCACATTATCCACAGACATCCTCCATACCCATTAATTTAACCACTGTATTTACTATTCACATTAATTAACCAACAGGTGTAAGGCACATTATCCAAAGACATCCTCCATACCCATTAATTTAACCACTGTATTTGCTATTAACATTAATTAACCAACAGGTGTAAGGCACTTTATCCACAGACATCCTCCATAACCATTAATTTAACCACTGTATTTGCTATTAACATTAATTAACCAACAGGTGTAAGGCATATTATCCACAGACATCCTCCATACCCATTAATTTAACCACTGTATTTACTATTAACATTAATTAACCAACAGGTGTAAGGCACATTATCCACAGACATCCTCCATGCCCATTAATTTAACCACTGTATTTACTATTAACATTAATTAACCAACAGGTGTAAGGCACATTATCCACACACAACCTCCATATCCATTAAATTAACCTCTGTATTTATTACGCACATTAATTAACCAACAGGTGTAAGGCACTTTATCCACGGACATCCTCCATGCCCATTAATTTAAACACTGTATTTATATTAACATTAACTAACCAACAGGTGTAAGGCACTTTATCCACAGACATCCTCCATACCCATTAATTTAACCACAGTATTTACTATGCACATTAAGTAACCAACAGGTGTAAGGCACATTATCCACAGACATCCTCCATACCCATTAATTTAAATTAAGCACTTTATTTACTATTAACATTAATTAACCAACAGGTGTAAGACACATTATCCACATACATCCTCCATACCCATTAATTTAAGCACTGTATTAGCTATTAACATTAATTAACCAACAGGTGTAAGGCACTTTATCCACAGACATCCTCCATACCCATTAATTTAACCACTGTATTTGCAATTAACATTAATTAACCAACAGGTGTAAGGCATATTATCCACAGACTTCCTCCATACCCATTAATTTTACCACTGTATTTACTATTAACATTAATTAACCAACAGGTGTAAGGCACATTATCCACAGACATCCTCCATACCCATTAATTTAACCACTGTATTTACTATTAACATTAATTAACCAACAGGTGTAAGGCACATTATCCACAGACATCCTCAATACCCATTAATTTAACAACTGTATTTACTATTAACATTAATTAACCAACAGGTGTAAGGCACATTATCCACATACATCCTCCATACCCATTAATTTAACCACTGTATTTACTATTAACATTCATTACCTAACAGGTGCAAGGCACATTATCCACATGCATCCTCCATACCCATTAATTTAACCTCTGTATTTACTATGGACATTAATTAACCAACAGGTGTAAGACACTTTATCCACAGACATCCTCCATTTCCATTAATTTAACCACTGTATTTACTATTAACATTAGTTATACAGCAGGTGTAAGGCACATTATCCACAGACATCCTCCATTCCCATTAATTTAACCACTGTATTTACTATTAACATTAATTAACCAACAGGTGTAAGGCACATTATCAACAGACATCCTCCACACCCATTAATTTAACCACTGTACTTACTATTAACATTAATTAACCAACAGGCATAAGGCACATTATCCACAGACATCCTCCATGCCCATTAATTTAACCACTGTATTTACTATTAACATTAATTAACCAACAGGTGTAAGGCACATTATTCACAGACATCCTCTATACCCATTAATTTAACCACTGTATTTATTATGCACATTAACTAAACAACAGGGTTAAAGCACTTTATCCACAGACATCCTCCATGCCCATTAATTTAACCACTGTATTTACTATTAACATTAATTAACCAACAGGTGTAAGGCACATTATTCACAGACATCCTCCATACCCATTAATTTAACCACTGTATTTATTATGCACATTAAGTAACCAACAGGTTTAAGGCACTTTATCCACAGACATCATCCATACCCATTAATTTAAACCACTGTATTTGCTATTAACATTAACCAAGAGGTGTAAGGCATATTATCCACACACTTCCTCCATACCCATTAATTTAAACACTGTATTTACTATTAACATTAAGTAACCAACAGGTGTAAGGCACATTATTCACATACATACTCCATACCCATTAATTTAACCACTGTATTTACTATGCACATTAATTAACCAACAGGTGTAAGGCACATTATCCACAGACTTCCTCCATACCCATTAATTTAACCACTGTATTTACTATTAACATTAATTAACCAACAGGTGTAAGGCATATTATCCACAGACATCCTCCATACCCATTAATTTAACCACTGTATTTACTATGCACATTAATTAACCAACAGGTGTAAGGCACATTATCAAAAGAGATACTCCATACCCATTAATTTAACCACTGTATTTACTATTAAAATTACTTATCCAACAGGCGTAAGGCACATTATCCACAGACATCCTCCATACCCATTAATTTAACCACTGTATTTACTATTGACATTAATTAACCAACAGGTGTAAGCCACATTATCAACAGACATCCTCCACACCCATTAATTTAACCACTGTACTTAATATTAACATTAATTAACCAACAGGTGTAAGGCACATTATCCACAGATATCCTCCATACCAATTAAATTAACCACTGTATTTGCTATTAACATTAATTAACCTACACGTGTAAGGCACTTTATCCGCAGATATCCCCCATACCCATTAATTTAACCACTGTATTTAAAATTTACATTAATTAACCAACAGGTGTAAGGCACATTATCCAGAAACATCCTCCATATCCATTAATTTAACCACTGTATTTGCTATTAACATTAATTAACCAACAGGTGTAAGGCACTTTATCCACAGACATCCTACATATTCAATAATTTAACCACTGTATTTGCCATTAACATTAGGTTTATAGGTTATTACTAGGCTAATTACCCTTGTGGGCCACTTTAAGCGTAGCCAATTACCCCATGTGAGAATCAAACCCTGCACCTTATGTATTTAAGGTGAACACTTTAACCATTATGCCAACCTCCCACTGCCATTAATTAACCAACAGGTGTAAGGCATATTATCCACAGACATCTTCCATTCCCATTAATTTAACCACTGTATTTACTATTAACATTAATTAAACAACAGGTGTAAGGCACGTTATCCACAGACATCCTCCATACCCATTAATTTAACCACTGTATTTACTATTAACATTAATTAACCAACAAGCGTAAGGCACATTATCCACAGACATCCTCCATGCCCATTAATTTAACCGCTGTATTTACTATTAACATTAGTTAACCAACAGGTGTAAGGCACATTATCCACACACAACCTCCATATCCATTAATTACCTCTGTATTTATTATGCACATTAATTAACCAACAGATTTAAGGCACTTTATCCACGGACATCCTCCATGCCCATTAATTTAACCACTGTATTTACTATTAACATTAATTAACCAACAGGTGTAAGACACATTATCCACAGACACCCTCCATACCCATTAATTTAACCACAGTATTTACTATTAACTTTAATTAGCCAACAGGTGTAAGGCACTTTATCCACAGACATCCTCCATACCCATTAATTTAACCACTGTATTTGTATTAACATTAATTAACCAACAGGTGTAAGGCACATTATCCACAGACATTCACCATACCCATTAATATTACCACTGTATTTACTATTAACATTAATTAACCAACAGGTGTAAGGCACATTATCCACAGACATCCTCCATACCCATTAATTTAACCACTGTATTTACTATTAACATTAATTAACCAACAGGTGTAAGGCACATTATCCACAGACATCCTCAATTCCCATTAATTTAACAACTGTATTTACTATTAACATTAATTAACCAACAGGTGTAAGGCAAGTTATTCACAGACATCCTCCATAGCCATTAATTTAACCACTGTATTTACTATTAACATTAATTAACCAACAGGTGTAAGGCACATTATCCACAGACATCCTCCATACCCATTAATTTAACCACAGTATTTACTATTAACATTAATAAACCAACAGGTATAAGACACATTATTCACAGACATCCTCCATACCCATCAATTTAACCACTGTATTCATTATGCACATTAATTAACCAACAGGTGTAAGGCACTTTATCCACAGACATCCTCCATGCCCATTCATTTAACCACTGTATTTACTATTAACATTAACTAACCAACAGGTGTAAGGCACACTATCCACAGACATCCTCCATACCCATTAATTTAACCACTGTATTTACTATGCCATTAATTAACCAACAGGCGTAAGGCACATTATCCACAGACATCCTCCATACCCATTAATTTAACCACTGTACTTACTATTAATATTATTAACCAACAGGTGTAAGGCACATTATCCACATACATCCTCCATACCCATTAATTTAACCACTGTATTTACTATGCACATTAATTAACCAACAGGTGTAAGACACTTTATCCACAGACATCCTCCATGCCCATTAATTTAACCACTGTATTTACTATTAACATTACTTATCCATCAGGCGTAAGGCACATTATCCACAGACATCCTCCATACCCATTAATTTAACCACTGTATTTACTATTGACATTAATTAACCAACAGGTGTAAGGCACATTATCAACAGACATCCTCCACATCTATTAATTTAACAACTGTACTTACTATAAACATTAATTAACGAACACGTGTAAGGCACATTATCCACAGACATCCTCCATACCGATTAATTTAACTACTGTATTTACTATTCACATAAATTAACCAACAGGTGTAAGGCACATTATCCAAAGCCATCTTCCATACCCATTAATTTAACAACTGTATTTGCTATTAACATTAATTAACCAACAGGTGGAAGGCACTTTATCCACAGACATCCTCCATAACCATTAATTTAAAAACTGTATTTGCTATTAACATTAATTAACCAACAGGTGTAAGGCAGATATTCCACAGACTTCCTCCATACTCATTAATTTAACCACTGTATTTGCTATTAACATTAATTAATGAACAGGTGTAAGGCACATTATCCACAGAGATCCGCCATACCCATTAATTTAACCACTGTATTTACTATTAACATTAATTAACCAACAGGTGTAAGGCACATTATCCACAGACATCCTCCATAACCATTAATTTAACCACTGTATTTACTATTAACATTAATTAACCAACAAGTGTAAGGCACATTATCCACAGACATCCTCCATACCCATTAATTTAACCACTGTATTTATTATTATCATCAATAAACCAACAGGTGTAAGGCACATTATCCACATACCTCCTCCATTCCCATTAATTTAACCACTGTATTTACTATTAACATTAATTAACCTACAGGTGTAAGGCACGTTATCCCCAGACATCCTCCATACCCATTAATTTAACCACTGTATTTACTATTAACATTAATTAACCAACAGGTGTAAGGCAATTATTCACAGACATCCTCTATACCCATTAATTTAACCATTGTATTTATTATACACATTAACTAACCAACAGGGTTAAAGCACTTTATCCACAGACATCCTCCATGCCCATTAATCTAACCACTGTACATATCCACAGACATCCTCCATACCCATTAGTTTAAGCACTGTATTTACTATTAACATTAACTAACCAACAGGTGTAAGGCACATTATTCACAGACATCCTCCATACCCATTAATTTAAAGACTGTCCCCGGGATTCATGAAGCTCGGCGCAAGGCCGGCGTAAGGCTTGCGCCGGCGGTGCATTGCATAGTCAAGCAGTAGCCATATGCATATTAATGAGAGTGCACCGTAACCACAGGCATGTGCGTGTAATGGAGCGAGCCCAAGTAGGATGCGCCAGTAGGCGTGTTTAAGCAGGCAGGCTTAAGAGCAACCTAACGTGCTGTCTGCCATAGTCCGCCCAGAATAGAAATGGCTGCAGCCATGGCCCGTGCAGAATGAAATGTCCGCACAGTATGCAACAAAGTACCCGTCCTAACTAAACAGAGAAGCAAATAAAACCCACGCAGCCGAAATGTACCTGTCCAAGGAACAAAGGATACGCGTAATACCGTGTCCGTACAGCAATGTACTGTGAGTGTGCATAGTCAGAGAAGGTGTACAGCAGCATGTCAGCACGCCGCACCGACACAGGAGTAGCGACTAAGGTCACCAACCGTCCCACTTTGCGAGGGGCAGTCCCTGTATTGGCATACGTGTTCCGAAATAAAGCATTAAAACGGGAAGTGTGCTAAGAGTGTAGGTCATAATGATTTCCCGATTTAATGTAATTGTAGCCTGAATCGGTTATCTCCGTAACTGAAATACCTAAATGTCCCAAGAAACAGAATAAGCTACCAAACTGCCACAACAATAAGCTCATACTTAGGCAAATAAGTGAAGTTCTATGCTATATAGTGACCGTGTGTACGTGTCAGGCTGTGAAGTCAGATGTGACTCCCTGCACATACAGGTGGTCAATGTAGAAGTCCCACAGAACCACGATAGCAATGTGTGTGTTGAATGAAAGGCGACCGACAAACCCTGTCCCCTGATCCCTGGTAGTCACCCCTGTGCTGTGTGGACAGCCACCTATACGCTGTACAGGGGTGACCTACTACCCCTCGACAGGTATGACTTTGCATTATGTACCAGTCAGCTGTGGGACATGTCCCTGACAGCAGATATGCATATCCGGGAGGCCCCTGCAAGGATATCTGTGTCAGATGTCCGTCCCAGTATGGCATCTGTTCTGCAACCCTCTACAAACACTGTCACCCATATCACCGCCGTGTGCCTGTACCGTGGAAATCAAGATGTATGACAGAGGTGCACCCACGGAATGGCACCATGGGACACCACCTGTGACAGGCAGTTGGTCTGACATGCAGCCAGCAACTATGACCATGTGGGTTGTGTCACATAGACAGTTTACAACACATTCTGTGATGTACATGTTCACATCCCAGCCAATGGTTTCATTAACGTTACCTGAGGGGGGTAATGTTATGAAGCCCTTTGCCAGGACGAGGTAGGCTGTATGGACTGCAACACCCCCAGCAATGGGCTGTGTGACCGTCCCGAAAATGTCAACCATGTCTTAAAGGCATGAACCGCCCCTGAATAAGACAAACCGTGTGGGATGCGGCATGTATGTCCCCTATGCAGTCATGTACGAACCGCAGTATGATCCCACCCCATGTCTATGCAGATAGGTCTCCTCAGGGTACTGGGACAGTAATAACCAGCCTCAGTGGAGGCATTGGCCCTGTGATGTGGGAATACAGTTGTCATGCGATACAACCTGGGCACCCTACCTGAGGTGAGGCTATAAAGAAATAGCTGTCCTAACTGTGGGTCCTAATCCCAAATGAGATAGTGGAGTACACAGCGGGCTCACCATCTGGTCTCATGGATGCTTTTCACACTACCCTGGAGAGAGCATGTCCCACCTGTGTGTCACAGAACATTTGGTGACCACAAACCGCTGGTACAGACATCTCCACATGTGTGG
>NC_056732.1:1799538948-1799673035 GCF_019279795.1 Protopterus annectens
CAAAACAGAGTACTTTTCTTTCACAGAAGGAGAGTTATATAGCACATAAAATATTTATACTGTAAATCAACATAAATAGTATATGTGTATTTTCTCTTAATTTTCTCTTTTTTTCTCTCTTCTCTCTTTTCTCGTTATTTATTTTAACTGCATCTTGTCTCCCTTTCTAAATTCTCTCCTATTTACTATACTAATATAGTCTGTATATATTTAATAACTCACTATGTATACATAGATAAATAATAGTCTAAAATAATCTAGTTTTAAGGTAGACTTACTGGAATAGTGAACTTACGTGATTAACTCTGAAATGTTCCATCCATGTACATATGTCCTTTGAATTATTTCCTTTTAGTTGTCACAAATATATATAAAAAAGGAGGGAAAATGTACTGTTGGTTAAGAGAAGTGAAGTTTTCTTCACATTCTATTTGTGTTGCCATAGCAACAGTAAACAATTGCTGCAGTTTCTAAGGACACTGTGAACCTGTGAAGTGCATTTGGCCTCACAGATAACAAATAATAAGAACAAGTAATGTTGTTTAGTTATTAAAATGAAAAACAACCTAAGCAAGGTAAAATAAATACACAATAGGACTATTTGTAAATATTTTATGTTTTATCCTCATAGGATTACATATTCCTGGAAACACAACTGAAATGTTCCCAAACTGCACTTAAATGTAGCTGCTTGATTAAAAAGTATTATAGCAATAACCCACGCCTGGGTGTGGGTAATGCTAAATTTACCCACGGTTGGTGGGTTATTGCTATTATACCATGATATTATTTAAGAAAAGAAACTGTTACTTTTCTTAAATAATGGCATAGTATAATGCCTGTTTACTGCCCTTCCGCAGATGTCTGGCATCCGCGGCAGTTCTGATGTACAGCGCCTGCGCGGTACATCAGAGCTGTGAAAAGCAACGGAGAAAGCAAGATCTCCGTTGCTTTTTATCTCGCTATGTTAAATGAGTTTAACATGGCGAGACAATTACAAAATAAAACGGAGATGTCCGTTGCTTATTTTAATGTCTCGCTATGTTAAACCCATTTAACATAGCGAGATTACAAAAGCGAGTTATACTAATGGAAAAAAGTCCGGGCGACCGGACCTTTTTCCATTAGTATAACTCGATTTACAACGGGCTCGCTGGCCAATCAGCGTGCACGTTTTGGGGGGGTCATGGTATAATACTCAGTTTAACATGCTGATTTCACAAGCTGTCTGCACTGTAAAAGTTACATTTTATATGTTACTTGAAATTGTCAGCCTCTAGTGCACATGAAAAGATACATACTACTTTTTGCAACATGTTATCTTTGCAGTTACCTCACACTCTGTACAAACTCACTTGGTAACTGAGAGCTACTCATTTAAAATATCAGTATAAATATTAAATGTGCCCTTGAAATGCTATTGACATTTTGACAAAATATAATCTGAACTGTAAAATGAATGGCTTGAAAGAAATGAAGTAATGCATAGATTTCAAAGACAGTTCTTGACACTATAGTATAAGTAAAAATGTATATTCACAAGGAAGTATTAAAATGTTTTAGTCTTCCAGTTAAAATAGCTTACTGTCAACATTTTGCAATATCAGAAAGTTTGAAGAGCTAGGAAATTACTATTCTTTGTATTTATGATTATTAGACGAATGTTAAACTCTACTTTATTTAATGAATTGTGGCATATGTTTATGAGGAAAAGTGGACTCATTTACTCACATTGGACTAGAAATTCCTGGAAATTCAGCTGAAATGTCCCCACATTACTTTTGTATTTAAATGAAACTGCCTGATTAATAAGCATAATTTACTTTAACAACCTGAATCCATAAGCTATCTGCTCTATATATGCTACATTATATATGTCACTTGCATATGACAGTCTTTAGAGCACACAAAAAATACATATTATTTTTGCAACTTGCTATATTTGCACTAACCATATATTCTAAACTGAACTCAATTGGCAACTGACAAGTTATTTATTTGAAACATCAGTCTAAATATTAATTGTGCCCTTGAAATATTGTTGCTGTTTTGACAAAACAAAACCTGAATTGAAAAAGGAATGATTTGAAGAAGTGAAGTATTGTACAGATTTCAAAGACAGCTATTGACATTAAAATATAAGTAGAAATGTATACATGCAAGGAAAAACTGAAATGCTTTATACTTTTAGTTAAAATAGCTTAGTGTTAACTTTTTCCTTTATCAGAAACTTTAAAGAGCTAGGAAATTGTTTCTAATTTGTTTTTATAATGTTTACTGAAGTGATGTTAGTCACTGACTTGTTTAATGGATTGCGAGTCATGTACAAGACGGACTACTGAATGTTATTTCTATTTACCTATGTTTGCTGAATTTCTTTTATTAGTACTGATTTAAAACAAGGGAAAGAAAGGAAAGGGAAATCTCTGTTTTTGGTCAAGGGAGGAGAGGCTTAAGCGTATTCTAACTGCCCCAAGAATTCTCTAAGATGCTCTAAATACTATTTGATTAATATTTACCTAAGGTAAGTCTTGGTTAACATATAAGTACCTTCACATTCATTCTAGACCTGATGTGATTACCCATTCTGAAAGTAGAAGGTGCCCTATGCAGGATGGTAATTGTCAGGGTGATCATAGTTCATTCTTAGACTCTGCTTTGTAAATCTATAAATATGTAAAAGCACTGCACACTAGAATGTAGGGAGCCTCTACTTAGAGTCAGGATACCACTGATAAGCTATATCTTTTCATAAGTGTAAGTTGAAGTTGGTGAGCTGAAGATTGGGAAAGTAAAGGAAGACAGTACACCTACAGTAAATTCATATTTCATTGGTAATCACTAGTTGTCTCTTGCAGAGTCCTTTTAGTCAAATTATTTTAGTAATAATCTATTTGTTGTTGGCAGTGGCGGCTGGTGACTTCAAATCAAAGGGGGGCTGCAGTAGACAGCTGCATGGGTGTGGTCAATGGGAAAGGGTGTGGTCAACTAGAAAGGGGAGGAGCTATGCTCAAAACCACAAAAACTGTAACTTTAATTAAATACTCTGCCCTGTGTACCAAATCATCATTACAAGAGTCCAATCAAGACAAAATGAAGAGTAGAAGAAAAACATATTTCAATCCATTGGCGGCATGACAGCTTACTTAATATCTAGATGGAAACAAAAAGGTTGTGAGGCATGAACAAATAAATTACTTTTTAAATACATTACTGGAATGCTAGTCAAAATCAAGTATAGGAAAAACAAGCAGCACTCAACTCAAACCACTTCTCCTTGTACTCCAGTTCTAATTATACATTTATATTTGGCTTTATTAAAGTACCACGTAACATGCTGAAGTAGCAATCTCTGTGATACCCCCACTTGTAAAAATGTTTCTTATCCAAAAAAGACCTGCTGCCTGACAACAACTATCTACTTGTTTCATGGGGAAAACATGATCAAAGTAAAAAATGAAAAGCAAACAGGAAACACGCTCAACATACATTGCTTAAAGGATTACTGTACAGGATATGGACCACACTTGATAGATTGGCATTCTGTTTAGTTTGCAGGTAAAGCCTGTAATGAGCTCTTAAAATAATGTAATCCTGTCCTTTATTACAAATACTGTCATATGCATTTCAATACCCAAGGCGTATATGTTATCTAGTTATGTAAGTATTCTCTGCATGGCAACAACAGAAAGGCTTTCAATGTTGGCAATTCTTTAACAGTATGCTTATTAAAACTTACTTGCATCTTACAATCTCAGACAAGCTTACCAGATGGTCATTAAAGCACTGCTACTTAAACAAAGAGCAACAGGCACTTTCTGAATAATAATAAGCATAAATCAACAGTATAAAATATGACAGAAACCAGAACATTCTGCAAAATCAAGGACAGATGAAAAGCCATTGTAGTACTTGTGTCTACCTTGGATGGGGGGAATAGTCTGCACATTTACACTGCATAACTGCTCTTTGCCTTGCTTGGACACATCCAGAGTCACTACATGGGGGAGTGGGGTGCAACAAGTATGTCACAATTTGAAATGTCTCTGGCTGACTGCAATGGCCCTGACACATTTGTCATACCTCTCAACCTCAGAGCAAGAAATCTGGACAAAGCCATACATAGAAGCGGGACAAAGGCCCAAAAATAAGGACAATTCTTAAATATTGCTCTTATAAACTTAGAAAGATAATAGAATAGTAGGTCTTGCATTAGTATGAATTTTCTGAAGGCTATGAAATCTGAAACTGAAATGTCTGTCATTATTTTCTAACTTCAGTCTTTAATGATTTGCCACTAATTTGCCAAAAAAAACCCCACAATTTTATGAAAAATGGACCAAAAATGTGATTCAGAAATATAAAATAGCCACACAATACAGCTGGGAACCTGTCAAAGAAGGGACACTTTTTAATATTAGTACTGCTAACTTGAGCAGCTGACAAAATAAAAGAATCTACATGCATTTCGGAAATAAAAGTAATCTATAACTGATTATTACATTTATTTATTAATTGTAAACCCTCCATGTTTTCTTCCAAAATTGCCATTTTGCAGAGGGATTATTAGGGGAAGAGCAACATTTTGAGCCAAAATCGGGGACAGTTGAGAGGTTTGGATATGCCTAATTCTATAAAGCAAATTGTTTGCATGTACCTCTCAACCTGTTAATGCAGGAAATCTGGACAAGGCCAAATATATTGGGGGAACATATAAACAGTACTAAAAATTGCTCTTGTATAAACTGAGCCAGTTGATCGAATAACAGGTCTTGCTTTAGCATGCATTTTCTGAAGGTTATGAAGTCTGAAACTCAGTGTCTGTCATTATTTAGTGACTTCATTCCTAAATGATTTGACAGAAAACCACAAATTTTATGAGGAAGAAACGAAAAATAAAAAGCAAAAATCTATTAATTCTGCAAATATCTGGACAGTTGAGAGGTATAGTTCAGCCGGGGCTGTCTTTGAGTTTGCTGCCCTTCCCCCCCTCACAAAATCATGGTTGAATGGAGCTTCTCCCCCTACAGCCATTCCAATGGTATCTTGTTTTAAATTTAATAAAGAAGTGATAAACCTGTTTTGTTTCTTTATCCTTTGTTCCTAGGATTAAGAAAGGCTTACTGCAATGCTGAAGCCTTAACCCTAAAAGTATCTGAATGTCAGCGAGCCTCTTTAATTCAGAGTCCCCTTTCCTGCTATGTTTTTCTCCTCTTAGTCATCACAGTATAGGAAATGTTCTCACTTGGAAAGCTGCATGCTAATGTGGTAAGCTGGGTCACTAGCTAATGTTTATTAACTATGTGCCACTCCACAGAAATGGTTGTGAATCTAGACTAATTTGGCAGAGCAATATTATTTCCTGTTTTTCCTATAGGGATGAGTGAATACTGTCTTTTGATGATAATTATTCATTCACTCTTATGGAAGTAATTGTAAGTCATACTAAAACTATATGTAAGTATATGGGGGCTGTGTGTGTGTGTGTGTGTGTGTGTGTGTGTGTGTGTGTGTGTGTGTGTGTGTGTGTGTGTGTGTGTCTTTGTGCATGGATGTCTGAATGTGTGTGTAATTGTGTTTGAGTAGGAGGGTACTTATGCTAGTGTGAGGCCTTGCTGCTAGTGGGAACACAAGAGTGGTCAGGTCTGAGAGCAGATAGTGTGATTCAGAGACATGATAAAGGATTGCTAATGCTGTGTTTTTCAGTGTCACTTAACACATCTCTGAATCTAAGGCTCTCTTCATCATATTAATTACCCACCTCACATTGGCAAATTTTAGCTGGAGGAGAGAATTTTTTCTGAACCTCCTGTGTCTTTTAGCTAAGCCATGTTGCCTCTGTATATCTACTGTAGTTCTTTTTCCCCTGGTAAGAAGAGGTGAATAGGCAATGATAGACTGATATAGAAACCATTAATGTTAAGTTGTCTGAACACAAATGATAATGAAAAAGAATAATGTAATCTGAACTGGGAGCAGAGTTTTTCTCTCATTATAAAGCGAGTTCCAAAAGCTTAACAGTGTCTAATTCTGTGTCAGTAACTAATTAACAGTTAACATTTTTAAATTCTGCTCTGACATTGACTCTAATTAGAAATCTAAATTTCATAAAGGGTGACAGAGTAAAAGTGAAGTTAACTTTCAAGCACCACATTAATAATACTTTTAATTAAAATTCCCTTGGCAGATAATATAGAGCTTTTCTTATTTTTAAGTAGGTAGAAGGTCATTAACACTTGCCATCTATATTGAGAGAGAGGAGATACCTTGACAGACTTCATCTGTCTCTGATGCAACTCTTTTTTTCCATTTCATACAAATAGAAATGTCAAAGAAGACATTCTGTGTTCTTAACATACGAGTTAAAAAAAATACTTAGCAAAAGCTAAAGTCTCTTCTGATGAAAGTTCTCCTGCTGAGAAACATTGAGGATTCTGGGCAATTGTGCACCCATTTCCACTTTACTAATTTTCACTGAAATTGTCACGGTGAATGGATTGAATGCAGCTGCTGCTGCTGCAAATGTCACAGACCCCATTCCAAAGGCTGCTGCAAAAGTTCACCTGTGTAGTTGGTTATCTGGCATCCTCTACAAAAGCAAAGCATAACTGTACTACACTCTACATAAAAGTATGATATTCTTTTCAGGAGCTATCTGCTGGCTCATGGTTATTGCATACTACATTGCCAAACAGGAAGTGTCTGAAAGTTAGTCAGAATGGGCATGGTTTTGATTTTCAAGAATTATGGTTAGTTTATAAATCTGATTCACAGTGAAAACTTTCTCTGAATTGTTATTTCAATCAAGTACTTCATAAAAAATTCTAAAGAAATCTGCTCAGCATTTCCAGCATCATCACCATACAGTCCTTATATACCCAAACTTTATAAACAACACTAGTAAATTGTATTTTGTTAATACAAACAAAATCTACATATAAAAATGCATGCATTATATAAAACATAAAGAAAGTTTACATATTTTATATATGTATTGCTTCTTTTCTACTCATTACATAATTCTACATATACCAGTGCCTGACTTCACGATACAACAAAGTTTTATATGCATATTTATCCCTTACTATTCTTTGCATGCCTACCCCCTTATAGCCCTTACCCCACTTACCTGTTTTATCATCCCCCATTACTCTGTTCTTTATACCTCTCCACAGCCTGTCACATTCATTTAGACTGAAGTAGTTTGCTCAGGAAAGAAGAATTGATAACATAAAATGAAATAATGAAATGTTTAAATGCAGCTTTCCTCACTGGGACAATAAAAATGTACATATGCAAAATTGTCTACTCAAACACACATGGATATATGTGTGTGAGTGCACATGCGTGCGCGCACACACACACACACACACACACACACACACACACACACACACACAAACACACACATGCATGCACAAGCACACACACACACACACACACGCATGCACAAGCGCACACACACACACACACACACACACACACAAGCATGCACAAGCACACACACACACACGCAAGCACAAGCACACACACACACACATGCCTGCACAAGCACATACACACAATCAAAGCATGTGACAATAGCAGATGTTTAGTTTATTAGCTCTTATAGCATCAAGCATTTGTATGCACTCTACCTACATCAATAAAATTTATCAATGTTCTGCTAATTTATGAGAAAAACAATGTCACCCACAGTATAAACCTACATATTTGAATATTCACAAAACTGTAACCCTTGAAAAATAATGTCCTTAAGCCTAAGTCAGTCAAAACCAATTTAATTATACGTTTATTATGATAAATAAAGAAATAGAACCACTACCTTAAAACACATGGCAAAAGGTGAGTAGAAAAATCTTTGCATGGAAGATTTAACAAAAATTACAAAATATCATTGGCCAATACACTAAACTGAAATACTTAAAACACATTTAAACACTTAAATACTAATAGATATAAAATGTGCTCATCTAATCCACATTGAATGCTACACAAAATGGTTGTTGCAGCAAATTTCAATCTTAAAATAACTAATATCCCATAATGGAAAGATATGAACCCACTACTAAAATAAATAACTAAATACAGAAAAAAGCACCCAAAGAATGAAATAAATGTGACATCATACCTGAATACATTTACAAAAAAATTAAAGCAAAATCTAGAAATTAGAAAGTAAAAACTTTCAATGTTTACATTGCAATAACCTGAAATGCTCTGCATCCAACTTTTTTTGTTATGGCTTACTAACATGATCCTTAACATATAAGCCATGATGTAGGGCCAGAAATGAAATTATACCTGCATGATCTTACTTCCCCGCCTTGCTCCTGAATTCAAATGACAGCAATGCTTACTGTAAGAGAACGCAGTAATATTAATACAAAAGTGCAAACTTAATTCGCACAAGTAAATCTCTGTGCGTTTGAGTGTGTGTACACCTACTCGCACACCCACATACATACACACACACACACACACACACACACACACACACACACATACACAAAGACTCACACATATGCACACACACTTGCACACAGAAATGTAAAAACATACGGACATGCAGATGCACAAATACAAGCACATACATACATACAAAGGCATGCATGCACTTATGCACACACACACACACACACACACACACACACACACACACACACACACACACACACACACACACAACACAGACACACACACACACATACACCAGCCCAACGATCAGCTCCTTCTTCAGCGACTAACTCCACCAGCCCAACGATCAGCTCCTTCTTCAGCGACTAACTCCATCAGCACACACACACTCCTACCAGTTCCTTCTTCAGCGACTAAATCCACCAGCCCAATGAACAGCTCCTTCTTCAGCGACTAAATCCACCAGCCCAACAATCAGCTTACACACACACTCCTACCAGCCCAACCATCAGCTCCTTTTTCAGCAACTAAATCCACCAGCCCAATGATCAGCTCCTTCTTCAGTGACCGACCCGGTACTACAGTAATGCTGCTACTAAATCCAGTGACCATCCGGCACCTACCAGAATCCGTCAGCCCAAACGGCCGATCAGCTCCTTCAGCGACCCAGTACTCCTGCACGCTCCCTACCAGAATTCTGTGACTGAAGCCCGCGCACTGAAAGTCTTGCAAGTCCTGCAAGAGCAGCTCAGTCCTCTCATTGGCTCTGACTGCGGCTGAAGCAGTCCAGAGCTCCTCTTTGTGGTGTGGTTGTCACCACACAGAATCCTGGTATCTCACAGCAATGATTGCTGGGTACCTGTTTGTCCCTATCCAGACTGCTGGTAAGGCAGTCGTGAATTTTTTGTTTAAGTGATATTTTTTTGTATTTTTCTAGGTGGGAGGGCTGCAGTCCGGCAGTCTGATAGGATGAGCCACCCCTGGTTGTTGGCTTATTTAGTGTATGCTCCTCTGTTGCATTTAATTTATCCAAAATGACATATCTGACATGTTTGGGATCTCTTAAGGGTAATGAAATATTGGATATTTTCTAAGTCAACATAATAATTGTTTACACTACTAACATTCCATCCTGATATATAAAATACTATAGAACAATAATAGAATAATATAGAATTTCATATCTCTTTTAAGAAAATTCTCCATATAATAATTTAACATATGGAGCTCAGTTGATATTGTTGGTTAAAGGTATGAGTGATAATCCAATAGATCTATCTTTATCTATTAGATTAGAAATGACTTTCATTCCATGTTTAATGGGAAATTCATATTTACTTGTATTTGATACTTTAGAATTAATGTTTTATAGAAGTACTTTTTAAAGCCTGATCAGAATTTTACCCTACTTGTATTTAAAGAAGAAAGAACATTAAATTACACTCCCAAGTTTACACACATAAAAATACAATTAAATGTTATTAGAGAATATGGTATAACTACTATAATAAAAAAAAAATAAAAAAAAAAGAAGCAAAAAGTTTCTTCCAACAATAACTTGAAATGGATTTAACATATTTATCATTAAATACTAATGGCTTAAATAATGCAAATAAAAGATCAAACTTACTAAAATATTTAAATCTAAATTAGGAACAAGTAGTATTTCTCCAGGAAATGCATTTTAAGACTAATGATAGCTTTATTTGGAACTTTAAGGACTATACAGCCTTATCTCAATCCTCCTATATAATAAAGACAAAAGGATTATCAATTCTCTGGAAGAAAAACATAATCACTCCAAAAGTTATTTATAAATATGAAGACAAAGAAGGTCTACTAGCATTTGTTATAATTAAATTTAATAACAGAATATGGACCTTAGCTAATCTATATTGGTTCCCAGGAACTGGAGCAGGAACAGTTAAAAAACACATATATTTTATTTCCAACAATTATAAAGGAAATTGTACATTAGAAGCTTCTGAAACCACCAAGAAGTCTTTTTACATAGCAACTATTTTAAAATCCTTAAAAAGATGGATTGATTCATTTCATTTAATAGACACATTTAAAGTAAAAGATGATACATCCTTATTATTTTCCCATAAAAACCATAGATTTGGAACATAAACCAGAATTGACAAATTATTCATAGTTCAAGATTTACAAACAAAAATTCTTAACTTCTCAATAGTTCCATACCCCTTCTCAGATCATGACTCTCTGATAATAAAGCTCCAAATAGAGTTTAAACCTTTAATCCTCTCAACTAGAATTCCATCATATATCACGAAAATTAAAGAATTCAGACCCTGGATATTATCAGAACTACAATTATTTCTTTAAATTAATAATACAACAGAAATAAGTAGAGTCATGGTTTGAGACTCATTAAAAGCGTATTTATTTGGTAAGACCCATAGCTGGTACAAAAACAAAGTTAGATAGTGGAAAACTGAATCATTAGACTTGCAAACCAGACTCTTGACAGCAAAATCTAAAAAAAGTCAGAATTGTCCAGAAGTCAAAAAAGAAATGGAGGAATTGTCTAGCCTTGGAAAAATTAAAAATAAACTCATTAGCCACCTGCCCCAGATATCTACATAACTTATCTACAAGAATTAAAATACAATCTAAAGCAAATAACAGTAGTATAAATCATGAAAGAAAGAAAAAAGTATCAGATATAGGAGACATCCTTGAAGCATTGCGGTTCCATTATATGGAACACTTCAAAAAAGAAGATTTAGATACCAACCAAATAAACTTAGATATAAACCTTATCAATATAAAAAAAAATTCCCAAAAACTTAAAACTAGACCTACAAAAACCTATATCCTACAAATAAATTGTTGACAAGATAAAAGAAAGTAAATCTAACAAAGCTCCAGAGACAGATGGCATAATTACAGAAATTTACAAACTCTTCCCTTCAGCAGTAAACTCCCTTTTTCATAAAATTTTGCTAGAAGTCCAGTCAGAAGCAAAAATATCACCCTCATGGAAATATTCTCTCATAACACCAATTCTAAAAGAAAATAAACCATCAGACCTTTGCACCTCATACAGATCTATATCATTACTGAATAATGATTACAAAATATTCATGTCAATCCCAGCTAACAAAATGAAAATCCCACTTTCAAAGACAATTAATAATGATCAAACTGGAATTTTATATAACAGGCACACACATGATAATATTAAAATGATACTTACTCTTATAGATTATGTGAATAAAGAAGATAGAGAAACACTTGTAATCGATTAGACATAGAAAAAGCCTTTGATTCCCTCAACTGGGAATAGCTATTTAAAACATTAGCATTATTTGAATTTCCTCCTCCCTTCATTTTATTACTAAAAACATATATATTAATAACTTAGCCTACATTAAATTAGGTCTTTTCACCTCAGACTCTATCTATATAATGAAAGGTACTAAACAAGGATACCCCCCTTTCTCCCACTTTATTTGCTTTGGCTATAGAAATACTTGCAGAAATAATATGCAATCATCCAAGAATAAAAGGAATAGAAGTCTATGACCAGTTGTTGTGTCTTTTGGCTTTTCCCAGTTAGGGGTTGCCACAGCGGAACTCCGGTCCGCTAATGATTGGCAGTAGATTTTTACGTGCCGAGTTGCCAACTCTGACGCACAACCTTCAACTAACACTACATATCTAAAATAATGCTTTTTGCTGATGATATTTTATTAACCCTATCAAACTCTAGATAGTCATTAGGAGAGCTAGAAGAAGTAATGGCGAAATTTTATAAGATTTCAGGTCTACACTTTAACAGATCAAAATCAAAATTTCTATTTTTAAATAAGAAAAAAGAACTACAAGTTACAGACAAATCCATCATAGGAAAACAAGAACTTATGCTAAATTATTTAGGAATAGTGTTATGCAAAAATATAATTGAAACAATATTAATAAATTATAAAAACATTATTGAAACAATAAAAATATATATAGGAAAGTGGAACAAAATTATATTAACTTTTGAAGACAGATTGCAATTAATAAAAATGGTCTTATTGCCAAAATTACTATATGTAGCATTAGGAATACAGTTAATTCCTGAAAAATGCATTCTTAAATAAATAAACTCATGTTTAATAAAATGTTATGGTATCCCAAAAAGAATAGAGTAGCTCTAATTCATCACATTAAACCCTGGAAACAAGGAGGATTGAACTTCCCAGAAATAGAAACATATATAAAAGCATCTGTGCTTAAAACTACAATAGACGGGATAAACCCAAATTATTTTGCCAACTGGAAAGAATTAACAACGGCTATATTAACAAATGAATTTAATCTCTTAAAACATTTTTTAATAGTAGACAAATCAAACAATCACTATGCATAAGTATACAACATAATATAACAAAACCTTTTAAAACAACCCTGATTAATCATTACATCAATTCCTTTCGGAAACTTATCAATGCAAACATAGATCTGAAACTTTGGTTTGACCTTTTAACCCCATTTACCATCACTAAGAACTTTCCTCACAAAATATATTTTTTCACCCCCTCAAAATATACTTTTTCACCCCCTCAAACCTTTTTCTAGGTTAGTATAGTATTTATGTTTGAACCTTCAAGAAGCAGCTAAAACCTGTGCTTAATTCTCATTAGCTCTGTCCTTTACAAACCCTGACTAAAACTTTCTATTTTCTCAACCTTTATATTCACCCTTAATTAAAAAAAAAAAAAAAAAAATATATATATATATATATATATATATATATATATATATATATATTCTTGCTTGCTTATTTTCAGTATTGTAAAGTATTTTTGCTAGTAATACTTATGAACCAGTTTATTCTCTGTAACACCTACTTTTGTATAATATTTCTTATTTGAATGTATAACAACACTTGATTTTACTAACCCATTTGTATTGTGGAGCATTTCTCCCTGGGCCTCTATTGAAAATGGACATGTATCCAGCTAGACTAGCCCGGTCAACAAATGTAAAATAAAATAAAATAAATAAAATAAATATATAGGGAAACAATAACCTCTTAGGAACAAAATGGATTCTTATGCTGGTTTCAATGTGTAAATAAATTAAATGTTTTAGATATACATATGATAAAAACTGCTTATTCCAACACAGGACTGGTTAACCTTACAAAGCATTTTAATGTACACTCAAGATTTATGCAGATTAATAAAAAATTCCTCATTTAAAGATAATCTGAATCTAATAAGTTTTCTGTATGAATTTATATATAATAGTTTTGAAAAGAAAAATTCCATTTCAAATCTATATAAAGAGTTAATAACATATAAAACAATTCCAAAACCATCATACTGGCAGTTCTTAACAAAAGGTCAGTCATTGCAGTTAACAGAAGAAATTAAAACTAACATCTTACTATCAGTTAATTACACCTGTAACACACAGTGCTGGAAAATATTTAACTGGAAATACTTACACAGAGCATTTTTAACACCAGATAGAATTAAAAAGATCAGTACTACTACAAATGTTTTTTGCTGGAGGTGTGAAAAGTCAAATAAAGCAGACTGGATTCATATTTTTTATGAATGTAATAAAATTAAATCATATTGGAATGGAATCAATCATTTTTTACAAGCTTTATTTAATGAATCCTTTACCTTAATTAAAATATTGATTATGTTTGTGTCTTTCGGCTTTTCCTGGTTAGGGGTCGCCACAGCGGAACTCCGGTCCGCTAATGATTGGCAGTAGATTTTTACGTACTGGCTTGCCGGGCCTAATGCACAACCTTCAACAAAGGAACGCCCATTCACGCATGTCACTACGCAGACGACACTCTAACTGAGAATCGAATGGGCAACGTCTAACTGTGAGTACCTTAACTAAAATATTGATTATGTTTGTGTCTTTTGGCTTTTCCCAGTTAGGGGTCGCCACAGCGGAACTCCGGTCCACTAATGATTGGCAGTAGATTTTTGCATACTGGCTTGCCGGGCCTAACGCACAACCTTCAATGAAGGAACACCCATTCACGCATGTCGCTACACAGAAGACGTTCTAACTGAGAATCGAACGGGCAACGTCTAACTGTGAGGTGACAAATGTAAATGAAGGTCCCTACCTGAATAAGACAAATATATATTTGTTATGGACAACACTTGCTATATCTAGGAAATGCGCAACCAGAAGGTGGAATTCAAATACACCCCAGACCTTGGAAGAATTCTACACTTTAATGAAGACAACTGCATCGATGGAAATAAAAATCAAAGAACTACAAATCTATCACAGGCCATTGGTAAATAATTCTTGGAAGAAAGTTATATCTTTGTTGGACACTCTGCAATAATCAATATTGTATCTCTGATAACTGATCTATTAATTCTATATTTAATAACATACAGTCTATATAATTGAAAGTCAGGCTGTGGTAAATATTGTATATAGTTGTTTAAAATTATATTTAAAAATATTATGTAAATGTTATTTTAATTGAAAATAAAAAAATATTTGAGGAAGAATCTCCATGGCAATACCCAGATTTGCTCTGAGTTACTGCACAATGGTACCTCCTATACTGAGCTAACAGATATTGCCAACATACTGGCCAACAGATTCACTGCCTACTTTACCCCTCTCCCCCCCTAAAGGACCAATCACAATACCAGAAGAATGCCAGGTACCCAACATTACTGCAGCACAGGTTAAAGTTGGATTGTCCAAGGCCAAGAATACAGCTTCCATGGGACCCGACAATATCCTTGGCTGTGTTCTACATGAACTACAAAGTGAACTGGCACCGCACCTTTGTGCCCTGTTCAGTCACAGCCTCACCTCAGGCTTTGTCCCTACAGAATGGCACACTGCTACAGTCATCCTTCTCCATAAAAGGGGAGCGACTACAGACCCTGGGAATTATCACTCCATTAGTCTGTCAAGTCTGATATGTAAGGCAATGGAGCACATCATCATGAACCTAATTATATAGGGAATCTCTAAACTCTGGATCCCACACAATTTGGATTTGTGAAGGGTAGATCATGCATGCATACCCTGGTTGACTTCTTTGAGTCAGTCACCAGAGCTGTGGATGAGGGCAAGGCAGGTCATACAGCCTACCTCAATCTGGCCAAGGCCATTGATACCATTCCCACTCAGGAATTATTGATAGACTCACCAAACTAGGCATCAACCCCTATATCACTAGGTGGGTTGCAAACTGGCTTACAGAACCCACAGTGTGAAAGTAGCAGACTCTAAGTCAGACTGCTGACCAGTCACGAGTGGAGTCCCACAGGGATAACTCCTGTGTCCTCTCCTGTTTGGCATCTACTTCTCAGAAGTCCAGGCCAACATGGAGGGACTGTGACTGACCAAGTTTGCAGATGATTGCAAGCTGGGAGCAATTATTAACTCTCCAAGTGATGTAGATATCCTACAAAAAGGCCGCACTCAGACCAACGACTGGTGTTGAAACCATGGCCTTAAGCTTAATGCCAAAAAATGCGTCATCATTCCCTTTGGGAAAAATATCCCACTAATTACCACATTGATGGTAGCACACTGAACAATGAAGATGTTATAAGAGATCTGGGGACCCAGGTTGACAGCAACCACTCCTTTGACCACCACATTACCACTGTGGTCAGAAAGTCCTTCTATGTGGCACATCTCATTACCAAGAGTTTTGCATCAGGTTCCTGTCAGAAGACCAAAGACGCATTCTGTCGAATGCGTCTTGGTCGAACTGTAAATGTCAAAATTACAAAATGATAAAGCAGCTTTTAAGCAAATTCTTTCCCTGGGAAAAAAGTCACTTGGCTGCTACCATCACTTTACTGTTTTCGGCACTGTAGTGCAATCTTGGAGTTGGTATATTTAAGTAGGGGGGTATGGGTTGGAGAAGCCCCCCTACTTAAAATAGTGTTTAGTGTGTGTTTTTTTTTTTTTTTTTTTATTTGGGAACGGAGATTTTTTTTCCCTGGGAAAAAATTTTCTGTTCTGGCTGTTTGCTCTTTTTTGTTTTCGTTCTTTTGGGGTCGATATAACAGCGTTTGATCTTTTGATCGTTAACATAGACCCTTTTGCATCCAGGAAGAAAGAGGTCATCAGCTCTCTCTACTCTTCCCTCATTAGACCAGTCATCGAGTATAATGCTCCATTTGGCATATACCTCACTAAACACCTGCAACAGCTGGAAAAGCCATAAAATTATCTCACAAAGCGGATCCTAGGCCTTAAACACATGCCCTACATGGACAGACTTAAAAAAACTCCACCGTTCCTCTGTCTCATATCATCTATTAAGAGTCGACCTCTGCTTACTTTACACAACCATGTCTGACCCAGCCCTGTTAGAAATGTTACAACTAAAGAAATCCCATTCCCTCCACACCACATGCTCCAGGGACCTCAACCTCATTACCACAATCAACAGAATAAGCTGTAGGGACAGGTTCATAACCCAGAGACTGCCCATGCTCTGGAATAGACTTCCCATACATGTCAAGCAGAGCACCTCACTGGCCCTCTTCAACAGAAATCTTGATGAGTGGATGGGAAATAGAAAGTTCACCCTGGGGATCACTCCAGTGGCTCTAATTGATAGAGGCACCAGGAACTAATGTTGGGCGGCTTGATGCCAGGGCACTTCTATGGGCTAGGCTTGTAAAGGCTCCAGGGGTGTTGGCATAGTACACACCTATGAACCTATGAAAATGTTCTTACATAAATTAAATTTAACTATGTTAATGAATAAAGATCAAGATAGATAAAATGAATATGTTATACCAAGTACGTATAACCAACCTTTCCACCCTAGTTTAGTATTATATGAATGTATGTGTGAGATGGATTTTAGAGAATTTGTGAACAACAAAACTGTTAAGAAATGACCTAGTAATGTTACTAGAAAGGAACAGGATGATTAGTTAGCTAATATTAGAGTTCCAAAATGAAAAAAAATGACAAAGGTCAATAAAACAGTCCAAACAAATCCAGTAGTGTATCCAATGGAACAGAAAATGAGAACACAAATATTTTAGCGCTTTTATTCACTGAATTTAATACATGAACTTCTTCAGAAAACAAACATAGACTGTTACCCAAGCTCCCTTAAATACTAAACACTACAGGAAATGACATCAACAATTAACCATATGTATTTAAAAAATACTTTGACAGATATAAAATAATATAATAGTATATATCTTACTCTGTATATGCCTTATCAATTAATGACACTTTCTGATCTTGTAAAAACATGAAAAATGCATATATATAATAATAAAACATGTAAATGAATTAAAAACTGTAAAATAAATTATAAATATTTTACTTCTGATACAAGTAACCAGTGCAATAAAAAATGCACTTGTGGTCCAACGACAAATCTATGTATTCAACAAAAAACATTTTAAGTTGATTGACTCATTGAGCCCTGCTAACTTATCGGCAGCCAAAACAAGTTGCCACAATGTTTCTTTACATTCCAAAATATTGTTTAGGTCCCCATTAAACTCAATTTTATTGACCTTTTCTAGCACTGGAAATTCAAATTTCTTGAATTGTGTACATACTGCTGCATGTTTTGCCAAAGAATTAAACTTATCTTTGTTTTTGATAGCTAAGTTGTGTTCATAAATCCTTCGTTTCAAAACCCTTTTTGTTTTACCTATGTAATAATGGTCACAAGACACACAGCAAGCAATGTACACCACAAAATCCATGTTGCAATTGAAATATCCTTTAGCCCAAATGGTGTAATTCAAAGACTTGACAAATACACAAGAGCTACTACTAATGAATCTACATTGTTTGCAATTTTGGCAGGCATACGTACCCCTTTTAGTAGTAACTGTTCTACTAGTATCATAATGTTTAGTACTGTCAGCTTCTAACATGGACTTTAGGTTGACTACCTTTTTATAGGTGAATTTAGGTTTAACACCTATAATGGCAGCCAATTCCTTGTTATCTAACAACACTTTCCAATTGTTTTCTATCATACCTTTTATAAACCACATTTCATTGACTATAGGTAAAGGAAAAGCAATGTTGTAATTATTGTTAACTTCACCAATGTTAGAACCAGAACTTGTACAAATTTCTCCAGATAGAAGAATAGGTTTAGCAATACCTTGCCTTAAAGAAATTACTTCCTGTTCTATCTTTTGGATCCATTCTGCACCGTATCCTCTGTGGAGAAACAATGATCTTAAAAATGTGATTTCTAGAAAAAATATGTTGTCATCTGTTGTAAGCCTACTTAAACAAATGATTTGACCTTTGACAACCCCTTTCTTCATGTGTAGTGGATGCAGGCTGTCCTTGTGTAGATACTGGTTTGCAAATATCTCCTTTCTAAATATTTTGCTGTTAAAAGAATTGTTAACCTTGTCTAAACTAAGTGAAATATCCAAAAAAGAAATATTTTCACCAAACCCACTCACTTTAAAATGTAAAATGTTTGTGGTGTTGTTCATGTCTTCAACCATACCAGTAAATTCCTCAAGTGCGCCTGTCCACAAAAATAATAAATCATCAGTGAATCTAAAATAAGATTGTGCCTTACTGTAACTTGGGTGTTTTACTAAAAACTTCAACTCCCAATTTGCCATAACCAAATTTGCAAAAGATGGTGCTACCCTTGCTCCCATTGCTACACCTGAGATATGTTTGTAAATGTTTTTATCAAATCTGAAAAATTGTTATTGAGAACAAGCTTCATCAGGCTGCAAATAGTGTTGATTTTGATGTTGTCAAAATCTGTGTGTACAGTCAGGTACTCCCTAAGATATTCTAACCCCTCTTTTTGGTTTATCGAGGTGTATATGGACCTGACATCAAGGGTACCAAAAACAGTAGATTCTGATGATATATTTAAATTGTGTAACTCTTCCAATAAGTGCCAAGAGTCCCTAATGTAAAATTTAGAATTCTGCACTATTGGATTTAATAAATAGTCAAGCCAAATTGATATATTTTCAGTCTTTGAACAATTTGCTGAAATAATAGGCCTAAAGGGTGGAATACTCTGACTTGACATGTATCTTGGGAATACCAAAAATTTAGCTAATTTTGGATACTCCACTAAAAGATACTCATAACTTTTGTAATTTAGTTCACCTTGACTGAACATGTCAAACAAGGCTACGTCAACTTTTTGAAAGCTCTGTTTCACATCTTTGATGTTAACTTTTGTATATGTGGTACTGTCGTCCAACAATTCTAACATGGAATTGTTCTATTGAATGGTGTTCATAACAACTTCATGATTCTGATATCAGGATTTCTGCATAGGTCATATAAGGCATTCTTCTTCTTTATGATTTATATTCTCTACATAATTGTGAAAGCTCATTTTTCTAAAATCATTTTCACATAAACTTTGAAACACTTAAAGGGTGGTGTGTAAGGGAGGGTTGAAGGTACTTGCTTTCTTAGGTTCATTGTTGAAAACAACATTAGGTCTTTCTAGTACATCTTGCATAATGTAACTTAAATTAAGTTTTCTCAGATACAGCCTAAAATCTACCAACAACTTCCCTGTGTTGATGTTATGTGTGGGTATGAAGGAAAAACCTTTTTTCAATACATTTACTGCTTCACTCAATAAAACAGTATCAGACAGATTAGTCACACTAACACAAAAGTCTTCAGCTGTTCTTCTTGCCTCCAAAACGTTCACGACTTCTGCCTCTTTTGATTGTAATTTTTCCCTTTGCCCTTGCCCTTCCATTTGTTTTTGGTGGTGTTGTTCCACCTGTAAATCTGTTTGTTCTGTACATAGTTCATGGGAAAAGGGCCTGAATTCTGTGCCTGGTTACCATTAGAAACTACTTCTGCATAATTAATTTGGTTACGAACTGTATTCTCTGTAGTACAAACGCCTACACCAGTTTGTGCATTGCCTTTGTTACCATTTTCATTACTAATACTCTGACTATCAACTCTAGTATTAGTATCTGCTAATACTGGTCATGTTACTACGTTACCAGTAGTCTCAATATTGGCACCAGACAAATGATTGTTGTCGACTGAATGTTCACTGGTACCTGATGCATTCACCACCTTGTCTTGTAACATATAGGCTTGTTTCGTTTGATAAGCTAAAATGTCTCTCTTAAGTTTTGATTGTTTTCTCGCCACTATAGTGGCCCTGTGTCTATCAGCTTTCGCCTCTACACCATTGTAAATCACAACATGATCTTTGAAACAACCAAAACCTTTAATTTTGTCATCAAGTTCTTTTATCGTGTCCTTAACTACTATCAGTTCTTTTTGGTAGTGAGTTGTTAAAAAACGCATCATAGTTATACAAGTGTTGTTATATAATTCAATCAAAAGTTCACTCAATTTGTCACCCACTTTTGCACAATTCGGAAACTTGGCTGTGAGCAAACCTCGTGGCACAAGTTTCCTGTTGATACACTCTTCGAGGTAAGATATCTCAAGTTCTAAAATGACATACCTAAAGACCATTTTTTCTAATTCATATATAGATTTCCTGCAATTCACATTGTCCAAATAAATACTGTCAGTGTTTGACTTACTTGTTGCTGCGTCCACGGTGTCTATTTGTACAGCTGAAAAAGGATTGGTGTTACATTTACAGACATAATCCCAAACATTTGTCTCTTTGACATTGTTTTGTGCATTAGAAACTGTCTTAGTTACCGTAGTAGTAACGACCGGTTGTGTTCTATCCAGCGTCACGTCACTTCCTGTGTCTCTTGGCGGTGAATTTAAAACGTTACCAGACACTAAAATGTTTGCCTTGCATCTCGCTGGTGATTTTAATCCATCTGCAGACACCGCTGCACCTCCCTTGTTTGAATTGACCAAATGTACTGGACTATTCATATTCTCCTTCACAATTTTCACAATCATAGAAATGAACTCCTCCTGAGACTTATAGTCTGAGGGACAAGTCGAAACTGACCCACTTTCGGGAACCAGATAAACTGACAAGTTAAATAAACTTCCTGACTTACAGGGCTCCCACTCTCTGCTGCCATGGATATCTCCCAGACAACACACCAGAACTCCAAAACAAAAAAAAAAATGACAAAGGTTAATAAAACAGTCCAAACAAATCCGGTAGTGTATCCAATGGAACAGAAAATGAGAACACAAATATTTTAGCGCTTTCATTCACTGAATTTAATACGTGAACTTCTTCAGAAAACAAACATAGACTGTTACCCAAGCTCCCTTAAATACTAAACACTACAGGAAATGACATCAACAATTAACCATATGTATTTAAAAAATACTTTGACAGATATAAAATAATATAATAGTATATATCTTACTCTGTATATGCCTTATCAATTAATGACACTTTCTGATCTAGTAAAAACATGAAAAATGCATATATATAATAATAAAACATGTAAATGAATTAAAAACTGTAAAATAAATGATAAATATTTTACTTCTGATACAAGTAACCAGTGCAATAAAAAATGCACTTGTGGTCTAACGACAAATGTATCTATTCAACAAAAAACATTTTAAGTTGATTGACTCATTGAGTCCTGCTAACTTATCGGCAGCCAAAACAAGTTGCCACAATGTTTCTTTACATTCCAAAATATTGTTTAGGTCCCCACCAAACTCAATTTTATTGACCTTTTCTAGCACTGAAAATTCAAATTTCTTGAATTGTGTACATACTGCGGCGTGATTTGCCAAAGAATTAAACTTATCTTTGTTTTTGATAGCTAAGATGTGTTCATAAATCCTTTGTTTCAAACCCCTTTTTGTTTTACCTATGTAATAATGGTCACAAGACACACAGCAAGCAATGTACACCACAAAATCCGTGTTGCAATTGAAATATCCTTTAGCCCAAATGGTGTAATTCAAAGACTTGACAAATACACAAGAGCTATTACTAATGAATCTACATTGTTTGCAATTTTGGCAGGCATACGTACCCCTTTTAGTACTAACTGTTCTACTAGTATCATAACGTTTAGTACTGTCAGCTTCTAACATGGACTTTAGGTTGACTACCTTTTTATAGGTGAATTATAGGTGAAAAATAGGTGAGTTATGAAACCCAGTAAAAGTGGGGGTGTAGTCTTTATGAATAAGATGACTACAAGGACAAAATGCTAAAATTGTTGAATACCAATACTTATGAATTGGTATCAATAAATGAAAAGAATGGGGCTTATCAGAGAATAACAACATTTATTAAAGATTTATTCACTAGCAGACAAATAAGTATTGCTATGTATCATTATTTAATGATGCCGGCCTTGATTACCCCCATGATTTTTGGTAAACTGAAAGTTCATAAAAATGTACTAGAACCCTCTTACCTCCAATAATGGACGCAAGGAATTCTATCACGTATTCTTTTGCTAAAGTTGTGGACAATATTCTAAAGAAATACCTAGTAAGTGAACCACAGATTTGTAAGGATTCCTGATCTTTTTTAGAAGCTTTAAATCAACAAGACTTTCATGACAACTTGAATTTTCTGACAGTAGATGTAAAAGCTCTCTATACTGTGATCCCACATAAATTAGGGATATATGCAGTAATAGATTTTCTGCTTAGCAAAGGTGCACCTGCAATGGAAATAAGATTAATAGAAGAACTTTTAGACATAATATTGATGAACAATTATTTTATGTTAAAAAATTCAATTTATATCCAGAAAAAAGGTGTGGCTATGAGGTCACCGTGTGGTGCATAGTCATGGCAACTTGGGAGAAAGGAAAAATATTTAAGAATGATTTAATGAAGCAGAAAATATTTTTGTATACCCATTTCCTGGATGACATTTTTATGATCATTAGAGGGAACCAGAGAGATTCAACTGATTTAGTACAGAAAATGAATGAAAGTACCAATTTTATAGAATTTTCCTTTACCTTTAATGAGGAAAAAAATACATCCCTAGATGAAGAATTATGGAATGATAGGGTAAATGCAAGTTATGTGGCAAACATTTTTAGGAAGGAAATATATTCTAATTCCTTCCTACATCAAAAACACTCCATAGTGAAGGGACAATTGGTACGGGTGGCTAGGATGGTAACCTTAGAAGAGGATTTTATAGCTGAATGTATTAACTTGAAGAATATGTTACTAGAGCATGCATACCCTTTATATTTAATTGAAGAATTAGTTGGCGAAGTACAAATGAAATAAACTAGAGGTTATTTTAAACCCATCTTAAGCCAAATGAATAAAGTGGGTAGTAGATTAACTGACCCCGAGGTGGAGAATAGTATGAATAATAAAAAAATAGGAGTGAGTTTTATAGCTATACACTGTGGATGCTAAACCATTAAAGAACATTTTGGAGAAGAACTGGTGGGGATTAATGGAAGACACCTACATCAAAAACAAAGTAGAAAGTTTCCCAAAAATAGTTTATAGAAGAGGATTACATTTAAAGAATATCTTAGAAAGGGAAAGGAGTATTGGGAGCAGATATCCTGGGATGCATAGATGTAAAGCCTGCCCTTATTGTAAATGTATTGATATTGTGCGGGACTATACAGTTAGGGATAGGAAATTTACCACACCTGATAAGTTTGACTGTAACACTAAGACAGTATTTTATTTAGCAAAATGTCAGAAATGTGCTCAGGATCCACCAATAAGTGCCCAAATGTTTGATAAAAAGCCGGTTTATTACACCAAACTAAAATGAGGATGAACAATACTACTCAGCAACATGGAATATAAAATAAATGTTTCACAAGTTAAGCGCTTTCACCCATAACAGCTGGGCTTCTTCAGAACTGAATAACAAATGCTAACAAACAGTTTATAAAACCTATTTGGCGCCAAATAAACTTCAAATCCTTAAAGAGATATTAGCGCTGTGATGTAAAGCGCTGTAATGCTCTTGCTGTCAAATTATAAATCACATAAATGTTCACAATGCATTTCTCTGGTAATGTATTTAAAATCTATAATATTAAAATCTAATATGTTAAAATCTGTTGTATTAAAATCTGTTGTATAGTAAACTAATGCCGTACTGATAAATGATCTGTATTATATATCTATGTTTTATAATATGTAATCTAACATCTACTAAGGTGCTGCAATGAATACCAAATATATATAGAAATATATGTCAAAAAGCATATCAAATAACATATCAAAAAACATTCCAAAAACGTTCCTATTCCTTAGACCTGTTAGTCTAGTTATCATCTTACTTTATGCATATTATAATGTCTTAAATGCATATTATAATGTCTTAAATATATCAAAAAACAAATTGCCACACAGTAACATGAATTGTTGAATAATCCAATAATATGAAGTCCATAATTCTTAACTCACAACTAATAGCCATCATAAAACCTATTATAATATATTATTAAATATTTCCTAAAATTATATATCTATATAACTGTATGCGAAAATTTTGAAAAATGAAATGAAATAAAATAAATTAAATTAAATTAAATAAGTTGAATTCACAAAGGTATCAATGGTTTGACAGAAATAAATTCATTAAGACCCGGGGAGTTGTGGCATCTAAATATATTTGCCACCATACTTCTCTATAACTTAATAAACTTTTATAATCACCTCCCCTAGGATCCATTTCTATATGCTCTAAAATACTAAATTTAAAATGATGTTCATCGCCTTTAGATTCAATGTGTCTATATAGGGCATTAGTTTTGTCATTTGTTCTAATGCTATAAATGTGGTCATATATTCGCTTCTTTAGGTGTCTCTCAGTCTTTCCTACATAAAAACTGGGACATATGTTGCATTTCGTGAGATATATCACCATCTTTGTGTTGCAATTGCCATAATTGGCTCTAATAAATGACTTGTGACCATTGTCTAACTTCATTTTAATTACTTCCGACATATATTTACATTGGTTGCAACAACCACATTTTGTGCTTCTATTTAGACACTTGAAATCTTTTTTATTTCATTATGTTCCACTAAACGTTGATGTTCTTACCCATTTTATATATAAAATTCGGTTTATTGCCCAATATTTTAAATAGATTGGCATCACTAGATATTATATGCCAAAATTTACACATTGACTTTTTAATACTGTCTGTGACCGAATTAAATTGTAGAACACATGCTCTATGAAAAGGTGATGTCAAACATGTATTTCCTTTAACAGAATGCTTACCTAATTCTATGCCTGCTCCTAATAAAGCTTTATATTTCACTTCCCAATGCTGTGTGACATATTCTACTATTTCCTCCATCATTTTTATAGGATAACCTCTTTGTTGAAATAATTTTTTTATATAATCCATTTCTTTCTTCATATTCTCATAATTAGATGTCATGCACGCGGCACGAATACACTGCCCTTTAAACATGTTATATTTTACCTTAGGAGGATGACAACTAGTATATGCTAAGTAATTGTTTGAAAAAGTGTTTTTTTCTGTATATTTTAGACTGAAGTACTCCCTCATTATGAAAAATAAATGTGTCCAAGTAAGGTAAACCTGTTACACTATATGCATGTGTGAATTTCAAGTATTCACTACTTGCATTAATATAGTTAATAAATAGTTGTAGAGTATCATAATCCGCTTCCCACAAAATATAGGTGTCATCTAAAAACCTTAAATAGTATTTAATATGTTTGAAATATGTACTAGGAAACAAATGTAAATCCTCCCAGTTTAGCATGACTAGGTTAGCAAAAATGGGGGCACAAGCTGCTCCCATAGCTACTCTCCTAGTCTGCTTGAAATATTCTCCTTTGTAATAGATGGTATAGGTTTTATAAACTGTTTGTTAGCATTTGTTATTCAGTTCTGAAGAAGCCCAGCTGTTATAGGTGAAAGCGCTTAACTTGTGAAACATTTATTTTATGTTCCATGTTGCTGAGTAGTATTGTTCGTCCTCATTTTAGTTTGATGTAATAAACTGGCTTTTTATTGAACGTTTGGGCACTTATTGGTGGATCCTGAGCACATTTGTTGGAACTGTTATTACCAGGATTATTTAAAATGTCAGAAATGTTTGAGTTTCTATATAGGGAAGACAGAACTTAGGTTACAAGAGCACATGCATGAACATCTTTATTCTATAAATAAAGCTAAGAAGACAAATGCCTTAGTGAAACATATTTTAGCAAATCCAAATCATTTCTTTAATTTTAGGGTTATTTAACAAGTTAAAATAGGATTAAGAGGAGGTCCAATAGGCATAATATTAGAGAGACAAGAATTATGGTGGTAGATAGTTTCAAATGCCTATTGTCATCCAGGTTTGAATGATTGCTGATCTATAGCCTGTTTACTCAAACTAAAAGGTTTAATCAGATGGATTAATTTGATGTATAATTTTTATTATTGCAGTAGTAGATTGAGGTGTATTATACTGGATCTAGGATGCTTGCTCGAATAAGCAAACGTCCAACTCCATAACAACCGAACACACTTTAATGAAAGCGTTTTTATCGAAAAAGCACTTTCGTTAAAGCATGTTACCAAAAAAAAAAACAAACACTATATTAACATTTTAGCAGGGTGGCTTTGCCCCCCTGCACCCCCCATGTGGGAGGCTGTGCCCCCCACACCCCCCTATTTTAATATTCTCCCTCCGAGGCTGCACTACACTGGGGAAAAGGAAATTTTCCCTTACCTGCACCGTAGTACAGCCTCGGAAACAGGCATACTTATGCGAAAGTGCTTCTTCGGTGAAAAGCACTTTTGCATAAGTATGCCTGGTGGTTTGGGTTTCGGATGTTAGCTCATTCGAGCAAACGTCCGGAACCCATTATATTATATATTATTTTAAAATAAGTGCTTTGTATTATTATTAATATATATTTTTTGAATATTGTTGCTTTTGAAGAAAATATGTTCGAAGAAGTTCATAAATTGTGTTTGAATTAAAGTGTTAACGTGTGGATTAAAATCTGTCTCTTTTAAGCCTGTCTTTTTGTTTTTACATTTTTTTAGCAGTCAGTTAATTTACTTAGTTTGTTTTCCATCTTAGTTGTCTCCTACTGTGCTTGTGTGTGCTAATGTAACACTCAGAAAACGTCAATGTTAGCTACATTGTTTCTTTATCAAAGGTTCCATTGGGAGAGGTCTACATATTTTACAACAGGAACAAAGATTATAAAAATGACAAATCCATTTTAAATTTTACGGTTATGGTTAAAATGAAGTAGTTTGTAGTCATACCGGCTTATGTGATATATTTATTTTAACAAAGGCTGGCTGATTGTTTTTGTACATGAGGTTTAGAGAGAGAGGCAGCTGTAATTCCTCTACCAATGTTTTTTTTAACAGTAATGACATTAAATTCAAGCCTAAAAGCTTAGCAAGCAACATAGGCATAGTTTTTGAAAGGGCTTTCTTTAACAAGTATAGAACTGGATCTGACAGCAAAACATGACACCAGTCCATATGCATTATGTTTTGGAAGGTCAGTCTTGTACTGGTACTATAGTAGGACTAATCTTACTTCAGCATGCTAGCTGGAATTTTTGGATGCTAAGAATTTATTAAATAATTGCATATATTACTGTTTGTTTGTGTCTTTCGGCTTATCCCGGTTAGGGGTCGCCACAGCGGAACTCCGGTCCGCTAATGATTGGTAGAAGATTTTTGCATGCTGTGTTACCAGTCCTGACACACAACCTTCAACAAAGGTACGCCCCTTCATGCCTGTCTCCCCACAGAAGACGCTTGAGCTGAGAATCGAACAGACAACGTCTTGCGCAGCACCACCACCGCAGTCATATATTACTGTGTATGTGAAAATTATATTGTCTGATTTTCCTGCCTGTAAAAGGAAAGCAAAATGTATGAAGACTACAAAATGATACATTGCAAAGAGGATAAAAATACATAATTAAGTCTTACATGGAGCATGGAATTGTAATATGGCATTGTTACAACTTTATATGCACCCCTGAATGATGAGCTGTAGAAATACAAGCTAAAAATGGAAAGGATTTGTTAGCTAAAATAAGGAATGGAATAAGAAGGAACCATTAAGAGGCAGATTAATAGACAAATGTGCTGATTACTGAATACTGGTGCTGAATACTGTTTCACGGCTAAAGAACTGCAAAAGCTTGGTACGTTTTTTTTCCCAGTTTACCATGACTCTGACAAAAGATTGGTTTGCTGTTTAAAAATGGGATATTTAAAGGGATGCTTGAGGGCATAGAGTCTCACACATGGGGAGATGGAGGGAACTTTGTCCATTAAAAAAATGTTAAGATTTTAAAATGTCTGACCTACAGAGTTCAGTGTCACTCAAATGGCAAGAGGAAATATGATTTAAGGATTGTAATCTTTTCTTGTATTCTGTTCATACCATGAGATTTTCTATTACTGTTGCATATAAGAAACTGTATTCTTAGCTTCAGGCACTGGCACTGCTCATGAATAACGCTGCACAAATAGTAAATGTCAGTGCCTGGGAAATCAGTCAGTATCAGGAATGTCTTCTTTCATAACATTGCAGTATAAGCTTTTGCTAGGAACTGCATCAGTGGGGTTCTGTTTCCTGTTTATATTCACACTGCCAACATTTTCTCGGAGATTTATGTAGCAGTTAATTTTATTTTTATAAAAGAAAATTGTACTTTTATTTTATACGAGTTCAAAGTTTTATACATGTTCAAATGCTAATATAAATAAAACACTATTGTTCTGGTTATATTTTGTGTTTAATATTTTGTCTATTCAGTTTTAGTTTGAATGTTGGCATCCCACAATTCCACTGGAGTGGGTAGGGTTACACACTTATATATGCAAATTGTATGTTAATCACCATACAGATTTTTGGCCAGTTGTGCATACTTTTCATGGGCCTTTGTCCAGATTGTTGATGTTTCCAGATTGAGATGTATAGTGTGAACATCAAATCTCAAAGAGTGTTTGTCAGCTACTTGGAGCAGGGACACAGAGCACTGGTTTCACAGAAAAAGTGGTGGAGGACCTGGCCTGCGAAACTCAGCTGAGCACTCAACTCTATAGCTGAGCCAGTGGGGAGTCTACTGGGGGCCTGAGGCCTGGACAGAGACAGAGGCAAACCCAGACCACAGCCTCAATGTGTTGCCTGTGTACTCTTAAGGGAAATTGTTTTACGTGCAGAGAGCTGCACCTAGAAATACTGTGTGTACCTATCTTTGTTTCAAGTAAATGTCCCCCACCAGGGTCAGTGGTGAGGATTCAGGTTCCTTGATTTCTGGCCCAGAGGGGAGATGTCACATAAGGTAAGAAAATCATCTTTTCTTATAGATATCATGACTTCAGGTGAACAGCGATTAACATTTTGCTTTTTTCTTAACAGGCATCTTTTGTGAATATCCACGCTAAGACTGGGAGGGTGCATTGGATGCTAGCTGGCTGATGTGGAGAACCCTCTAGGGGGTATGTTCTTTGAACTGTATGTTAGGGTTTAGGTAAACTCCCTCTCTAACACTGAAGCATCTGTCTGCACAACCTGCAGTGAGTTCAGATGCAGTGATATCACAATGACTTCAAAACTGGTGTAGCATTATTCAGTAGATAGCATCCAGTAACTAGGATCTGGTAACAGAAGAAATGTTACCATTTGGTGTCTTTGCAAAAACTAACAACTCACAATCCACTGCAATGCTCCTATCATCAGGGGTTGAGATGGTGCCATGAATATTACAGTGATCATCAAGCAAAGAACCAATAGAAGTATCTGGACATGGGTCCCTCTCTGTATTCTTATCCAAACTGCAAAGACCATGACTTTTTGTTCTTTCTTCATAGGATGGAACATTCAGCACTGGAAAGTGTCCTGCTCTGCTACCAAGGCAATTCTCTGTGATGAGATCAAACTGGACTTTTATGAGTTTATGGTTACTCCATGAGGCTGTGATCATAGGATCACCCAGCTCCATGGACACTACTATGGAGTCTGTAGCTGAGATAACCAGGAAACAGTCATCCAGGTAAAGGATGACACATGAGTATCCTTTTTCTACACAACTTGGGCCACTGCATCCAACACATTGGCAAACAGTATGTATGCTTAAGAAACTCCAAAATATAGTACAGTGGTGAGAATGTGCCACCCCCCCCCCAAACAAACCAACCATGGAGCCTTGATACTGATGTGCCAAAATACATCTATCATGTTCAGTAACACCATCCAGGCACCATGGCACAGCATGGACATGACCCCCTGGAGACTATCTGTACAGAAAAGAAAGTATAAGTTGTGTTTGTTGAAGACAGCAAAGTCCAGCATGTAATGGAAACTGTTTACTCTTGCAGGACCAGAAATATACAGCAGCAGAATTACAACCCTGGCCCTTCTGCAGGAAAACATTTATGGACCCTTTCAGTTCATTTTTACATTTCCCAAGAAATCTGTTGACATTTCTATTTTATACAGTGGTTTCTGCAGGAGAATCTATTTTTTAAATATGACTGACAAGACTCTGTCTAGAAATGAATGGTCTTTGGTGATGACTCAAAGTCAGATAAACTGGGAGAAATATCCCACAGTTGGCAGTCACAGACTACAATCATGTCTGTTATGGTTGAGCTAATGGGGTAATCCACTTAGGCAGCTTGGCCAGCTCTGAAGGGGCAAGGCTGTTTGAAATGTAGGATCCTTCTCTAGTTTGGAAGGAGACTGCCACTTTTGAGGCTATCTGGACCTGTGAATGGGAGAAAAAGATGAGGAGGCTATAAATATTGTACACAGCTGCAAAGGTCTACTTCTTTTTCAAGAGGTTATCCATCAAGTCCTGAGAAAGCTAGCAAAGCAATACTTACCCCTGATGGCATCCAGGATGTAGATTCAGAGCTCCCCCTTCAGGAAGTAAGACAAGCCAAAGAACAATGGCATATACCTTAGCATTTGCACATTTAGTAACTGCTTAAGCTTATGTGGAAGTTTGCTATGGAACCAACAGGCAGCATCTTGACCACTTCATCCATGGGTCCAAATTCAGACAGGATGAGAGGCTTTCCAGGACCTGATTCAGTAGGGAGAAATACCCTTAGAAGGGTGAGATGAGTTATTAATGGCCCTAATCCAAGTGTAGGAGAAAAGAATACTCTCCTGTCCCACATTACCAGATCTTTAGAATTCTGGTTTGATGCAGAGTGCCAATATTCTATTATCTCTTGGTCCTGCACTGCACTGAAAAAATCATGAAGGAGTTGGCTCAAAGATGCTTGATCAGGAACTTGCTAAACTCATTCAGGGCCTTGTTAGATGAGTTTGTCTCATTAAAGTCACAGGAAAGATGTTTAGATGCTTCCAGGTTGTTAGAACGGCATCCTGGGTAACTAAATCCATAGCAGTGATAGCACAATGCTCCTGTTCTTGCTTCCTGAAGTTACTGTGGCAGAGACAGGCCAGTACTGAAATCCATAAGCTTCAGGTTTGTTCTAAAGGGAATCATCTAGTGGGGACTTGTTGTTAAGGTGGGGAGAATTCATTGTTCTTATCTTTCTCTGACATAATAACCTATTAGACTCATTGTAAAAGTCTCAGAAGGAAAAATTCCACTGTCCCCAATAATCCAAGAAGTGTCACATAGAAATAAGTATGTCACAGCTGAGCACTTGATGTCTGATTACAAGGGCCTGTTATTGAGATGACTGCCTGCTATGCGGCAATGCAAAGATTGGACAGGCTGCAGTGAGCCAAGTGGTGACATTGAGCCATATGTTCAAAGAATGCATTCTTACACCACAGATTCAAATTCTTATCAAATTTCCTTGACCCACGATTTCTAGAGAAGGAAGACCCTGCAGACAGTCCCCAATCCTGAGCCAACAATCCCTGCTAGGCCTGGGAAAAGCCTTAGGAAAGAAGCCTTCAGTCACACGTAACTTTTTGAATGGCAGGGCTACTCTAGAGACTGCTTCCAAGGACTATATTGGTCATCAGGACTGGGTAGATCCAACACTTCAGAATTCTTCACCTTGGCTAGAAAAAGAGATGTACCTTTACTGAACCCAAATAATCACCTATGTGGAGGAGTTTCATGAGTTCAAATCCTCAGTCAGGGGTGAGCTCAGCATTTGTGGAAAACAGAATCCCGTTTCTGAAAAAAAAAAAAAACAGACACCTGCAGGTGGTCTAGACCAGGCCTACATTCTGAGACTTTGTCATTGTAACAGTGGTCTGTCTGAGACCTGGATCTACATGAGATGCCTCCTCCTAATACTCATGTCAGTGAAAGCCAGTTTTCTCCCTCTGGCATTTGTTGCTGCCAATGGGAAAATGTTAGCTCTTGTATCATTACTTTTTGCTATGCTCTTCAATAAAATAGGACAGGCAGTGATAAACTTGGTCTCTTGTCTTGAATGTGTGCAACTTCTTCAGGTAAACCATAATCTGTCAATGCATATCTGGAGCTTGAAGGCTTCTTACTTCTGGATCCGCCTCTAAAAAGATTAGTAAGCCCTGGATAAGAAACTTTTTTCACTGACATATAATAAGAGTGAAATCTCAAATGAAGTATACAATTGGCTGAGAAGTAGCCTCTGAGAAGAATGTCAGACTGTTACTCTTGATCCAATCACTATCTTATCAAGGAAGGTTCCAGAGTATTAGATCACCTAATATGGCGAGTCCTTACCTCTTATATCCTACTTTGGAGGCCCTCTACATTGGGCAACTGTTGGGAAGAATTCCTAGTAGACTCAATTACACCATTCTGTGAGGCTGTAAACTGAAGAATATCATAAGACCTGAAGCACTAAAGGTCAAAATGAGGCCTGAGTCCTGGAATCACAATAGACGTTTTCCACTACAAATCTTCAAACTCAAACTCTTTCAAGTAAAGTGGACACTGGGAAAGTCAAACCTGATGAAAGACACACTCTTTGAAACTATGGGGGGCAACTCAAAGTGTTTTTCCAAGCTTCTCTGCTGTTCCATGATCAGACAATATCATGGAAAAGAAAAAAATACACAATAATGGTGCATATAAACGTGCGTGCACACACACACACACACACACACACACACACACACACACACACACACACACACGCACACACGCACACACACACACACACACACACACACACACACACACACACACACACACACACACACACACACACACACACACACATTATTTCAGGAGTTGGATTTTTGTTAAGTTATGACTATGAAGATTGCCTTCTATGTGTTACAATTTGTTAAATAGTGAACCTTCCCAGTAGTACACAATAATGGCTGGCAAAGTGGGAAACTAATACTGAAGTGGACATGTCACAAATGTCCACATGGGAGATATTCTTGAAGGAAGCCCTGGAAGCAGAAAGACCCTTGTTGGAATGTTCTTTGGCAGGGGGTATTTTAGTAGGCTGTTGTTTACCTGAATGTGCAATACAGTGAGGATTTCTTTAGTCTCTACAAGTCCATCCTTAACTGTATCATAAGAGAACTGGCCTCTTTTCATGAACTTGTATACCTTCTTCAGGCTAAAATTAATCTGGTAATGCACTGGAACATCAAGACTTCCATCTCCTCTGAATCTGCCCCTAGAAAGAATGGAAGCAGATGAACACACTGGTTTAAGGTAAATTATAACACCACTTTCAAGAGCAAATATGGGTTAATCTTGAAACACCAAAACATAATAAAAGTCTGAATATGTTCAGGTTCAGAGATCCTGAAGACTGAGGTGACAGCTACCAAGCCAGAGTTTTACAAGAAAATATGTCTGAAGCCACTAAACCAGCATGTTCAAATGGAAGATGGAAAGTGTGCCAATCATGAAGCTCAAATTCCAAGGAGAAGAAAAGTTGCTTATAAGTGGCAGAATATACAGAACTCTTTAAATAGGCTCAGCTCAAGGAAAGGGCTGGAAACGTGACCAAGTGAACCCAACAGCATATTCACTTCTTCTGGAATGTAAAGAGCTGTCAGAGTCAAATCCTAGCTTATGCTTTATTACCACACTTACATCACATCTTAACACAGGAAATGCATGCATATAAAACCATGTTTGCTCAAGTGCCACACCATAGCCTAATGCTGGAGTCTCTGACTTCGAAAGCTGTCCCTCTTCTTTGCATTGTACTACCTCCTGAGGTGGGAATCTATGTTCCCTGGTTATGAAAGCTTGTCTCCTGTTTGAGATATCTGTATAGATTGTTTCAATGGGAGCACCGATACACATATAAAGGCAATTAACTCTAAAATATCTACTAAGAAGTGTAGCAAATAAAACAGTGCATCACTCAACAGCCTCCACATCTTTGGAATAGACTTCTCCTTCTGCTTTTAAAATAATGTCAGTCTCTTCACCCTTTTAAAAGTGACCCTGATGAATACAAGAGTGTATGTAACAAGGCCCTTTGTAAATCAACTAAGATGGTATGAATGTATTTGTTATATCTAACATCATAACTCTCTTTGATGAATCCTGCAATTACATAGAAACTCAAATAACAAATTACCATGATAGACAAAGCCAGTGGACAGCCTGAGAGTTAAGGATTAAAAGCCAAGTCCTGAAGTACAAAGACATATAAAAAAGCCTCACTACTGGAGTTGTTCTTGAAATAATATTTTTTAGTAAAATTGTGCACTGAAGACAAAATGGCTAAGGTGTAGATGGCCACATTGAATAGATTACTGCAATGTGTTGGATGCAACTAGGTCCTGAGTGCAGCATTGGCAATATATGGTACACTGCCTGTTGGCAAAATGTGTTAGCCTATTGGAAATGGTTTGTTTACCAACTATGAGCTCTTCCTGCCCTGGAGTAAAGAAAATGAAATGTTCAGACTTTCTGAACTCATAATCCCACTTAACATAAAACATGAGTGGGTGGGTCCAGAGGAAGAAGGGCTGTTATTTCTCTGGTTCTTTTTGCAGCACAAGAAAATAGGGAGATAAATGGACAGTTCCGGGGATATTTCACATACCATCTGTTGTATAAGACGTGGATTCAAGGGCATGTTATACCTACTGAATCTGGTGGATTTCTTTGAGAAAGTCACTAAGGCCATGGATAAGGGTAAAACAGTACACACCACCTACCTCGACCTGGCCAAGGCATTTGACACAACTCTGCACTCAAGTATTATAAACAAACTCACAAAATTGGGCATAAATCGCTAAGTCACCAGATGAATAGCCAACTGGCTCAAAGACAGGACAGAGACATTGCGTCTCTTGTTCTCTTCAAACCTGATCCAGCAAGAGGCCAGTTACTAGTGATGTGCCACAGGGCTCAGTACTGGGAGCTCCTGTTTGGGATATACTTCTCTGCAGTCAAGGAAAATGTGGAAGGACTCTGGATGGCAAATTCTGTCAATGACTGCAAGCTGGGGGCAATCAGTGAATCCCCCATTGATATAGATATCCTTCAGAAGGGTCTAGATCAGTCAAATGATTGGTGCCAGAAACACAGCCTAAAACTAAATGCAAAAAATAAAATCCATTATCACTCCCTTTGGGAAGTCAAAGACCCTGAAAATTACAACTTTAATAACACTCCCCTTAGAGTGGACCCAGAGGTGGGAGATCTAGGTAAGCAGATATTTAGTATCCTGAACTTTGATTGTCATGTGTCCACAGTGGTGAGGAAAGCCTTTTATGTGGCACAACTTATAAGTAAAGGTATGGCATCCAGATCCAAGGAAATAATAGTCCTGCTGTACTCAACCCTCATTAAACCAATAATCAAGTACAGTGCACTATTTGGCATGTATTTGACTAGGCACATACAGCAGCTGGAAAGACCTTAGAGGTAGAGGTACCTCACAAAGAAAATGCAGGGTATAAACAACATGAAGTATTTGGCTAGACTAAAAGCCATATCCTTTTCTCTGTATCCTACCAACTATTAAGGAGTGACCTGTGCTTGATCTACAAGGCACTCACAAATCCAGTCCTGATGGAGCTGCTATACATCCGCAAGTCAAACAGCACAAGGGTCACCCAATCAAGGGATCTAAACTTAGCAACTCTAACAAAATATGCTGAAGAGACAGATATGTGTCTCAGAGATTGTCCCTTCTTTGGAACAGGCTTCCTACTGACATTAAACAGAGGCCCTCCCTGGCCCTCCTCAAATTCAATTTAGATCAATGGATAGAAAACTGCAAATTCACACCTAGGGTAGTGCCTGTGATGCCTCTGCACTGGCCCAGTAAACAAGGAGCCTCAATCCTCATCACTGGCAACAGCTAGGGGATGTACACACTGGGAGGATAACAAGTACACACACAGTAAAGTGCAATTTCCCTTAAGAGAACACCGAGATCACAATCAGTCTGGGGTTGGTTTCTCCTTCTTTCTCAAGATCCCTAATAAGATTCCCCACTGGCAGAGCTATAGGGTTAAGATCTCAGATGAGGGGTCAAGCCAAGAGCTCCAGCACCATCTCTGTCCAACCAGTGCATCTTGTCCATGCCCAAGTAGCTGACACACACACATACACTTTGAGATTTGGTTTATATACAAACCCATACAAACACACACACACCTGGAGAAGGCTGACTCAAGTTTAGTAGCTATGCCTCCTTCTGCCCAGACAATAAGGTAGTTTCCACTTCCACCAACCCTTACTTATCAGCTACTATAAGGCCCTTACAAAGGGTGTCCAATCCTACTGTGTAATGTTACTATTATCCAAATGGTAGTCTGACCAAGACTTGCAAGGCTTGTATTTAGGAGTGGCCTGTACAGTGTTACTAACTACATATGCAAGTACTTTAAGAGCTTAAATATGTCTCACAAATATCAGCCACAAAGATAGGTTTAAATATATTTAATAATAAATAATAAAAGAACGAGACGATGCTCAGTCAATCAACACAGTAGCTTCTGAGTTCAAAACCACAGGGAATATTTTAAAACAACATTGCAGGACAGTCTCAAATAAATAAATAAAACATCTAAACTAATCTTTACTATATTCCTATCTATATCTAAAAGAGATGCTATCCCCTAAATCTTACTTACAGCAAGGCAAGTGCAAATGGTGATGATGAGTGGATGTTTCCAGGTCAAAGACAAAATATAAAATGGCAGTCTCTCTCTGACAGAGCTCTTAATATCACATTTTACTGCTGGGTTAGCTTGGATGACATCACTCCTTGTCACCTGACTTCAGTTCCTAGGCTAAACAGAAACTAACAGAATTTAACATCTCTGTGTGGGAAATACATATCTCTCAGATCTTTGAAGCTGCTAGGAAGTCATAAAGCAATAAAATGCCTCCACTTCTCAAACCTAGTATTTGTTTCTTTTTCAAGACAATGCAAATACTTCTAGCTCTAGACATTGTGTCTCCTGTTGCACTAAAACTGAGAGATGACATCTCTTGTTTATGACCCAGCTATAAAGTAACTTAACCTCAACTATTCCTAAGTGTTGCAGGTTAATCTTCTATGTTCCAGCAGGGTACACTGTGGATACATCGTAAGTCAGTACTTGACATACAGTTATGTATAAATCATATCAATATTCACAAATGACATACAATTATTTACAAACTTCCAGATAGCTAGGCTGGAAGTATTTTCCTATATCACAGTGCCTATGTCCCTTATGGGCAGGGACAGTCTGCAAGATACTCAATGCACACACATACATCCATGGCACTGACTTGCAACTAGGGGCCATATATTGTGCAAAATTTGGTTAAACTGGCTAGGTTTGTAAGGGCCCTTAAGTCATTAGCCTAGTAATCTCCTATGAACCTATATACCCTTGTGACAATAGGTGGTACTGCCAGCCATACCAGGAGAAGTGGGGTAGTGAATGTGTAACATATGCCAGCACAGCTAGCTGGAATTTTGTAAATAATTATATGTTATTTGTATATCAAACTGATTTGTACAGATGCTTGTGCTGAAAATGTATTTGTGTTGGTTGTTTGCGTTAAAATGTATCAGCAGTGTTTCCTGCTGGACAGAAAAGAAATGTACATGCATTATTGTAACTGCTTAAATGTATACATTGTAACAGCATATTCTTGAAGAAAAGAGGTTAATCCACCTGACTTTGAAATAATATTATTGAAATAAAATTACTTTATGGGTTAAGCCATAAAGATCTTATCCCACAAGAGAAGCAATGTCTGTGCTAGAGAATAGGTTGTAGCTCTTGGAATGGTTTTATTGTTTTATGGCTTCCAGATGCTTTAATAAAGCTTAACTAAAGGTCTGCTGTGTATTGTAACACATAGGTGCAAAACCCTGGCAGCTTCTATTGATGGGGTATAGTGCAGGAAAGTCAGGTGACCAGATTTGTGTGATTTGTTTTATTTATTTATTTATTTATTTGCATTTGTTGACCGGGTGAGTCCACTGTGTCACAGCGACTTGTTTTCAGTGGAGGCCCGGAGAGAAAATCTCCACAAGAAGTTACATTAATAATTATAGTGAAAGAGAGGTTACATTAATAGAAATAATTCAAAGTCAGGAACATTAAAGTGAATATTATATTTCAGGTGTAACATTCAGTGCAAAAGAAAAAATAATAATGAGAGAGGTTACAAATTTACAAAGTATTCAGTATAAAAACCTTACAGTAAGATATCGGCTTTCATCAGTAACATTCATTGCTAATATTTTGTAGAACTTTCACAGAGAAGGATCTTATAAGATTGGGGGGTGCTTAGGCAGGAGCATGAGAGGGGCATATCCATTTGGAGGTCAGGTGTGAGAGCAGGTGGGTCCTGAAGTTGTTGGGATTAAACATGTTGCATAGTTGAGATGGGAGAGTTCCATAGTTTAGCTATGGTGAAGGCTAGTAGTAGTTGGCCAGGGGGATGAGAGGGTTTGTGCACTTGTAGGAGATTTTGGCTCTTGGATCTTAGGGAATGGGAGGGTGTGTAGGGTGTGAATATTGTGGCCAGAGATGGACAGTCTGCAGGTTTGAAGATGAGCTTGTGGGTAGTGGTAAGTTGCAGATATCTGAGGTAGTTGGGGAGTTCAAGCCATTTGAGGGTGTGTAGAGAGTGGCAATGATGAGATGATTTTTTTTGGTGATGGTAGCAACTTTTCTAATTTTGTGGTAGCAGGATTTGAGTTTGAAACCTAGGCCTAGATGGAGGTTGGTAAATAGGGGAGCACCATACATGAGAGATTGGAGGAGGAAGGTAGTTTCAAGAGTTTGTCGGGTGTAGTGGCTGAGATAACGGATGATTTCTATCAAAAGTAGAGTTTCTACTGGGGGTAAAATTCATTAGTTTTGTTTTGCTAGCATTTAGGGCAAGGTGATTGGATTTCATCCAGGATTCTGTTTTGAAAAAGGCAAGTTGGGTTTTTAGTAGTAACTCAGAGGGGGAGGAGGCTGAGCAGATGATGGTGGAGTCGTCTGCATCCTGGATAATGAAGGCTTCAGGGATGGAGAGGTGGAAGTTGTTGATGAATATGTTAAAGAGTAGAGGGACTAGTATTGAACCTTGAGGAATTCCGGTGGGTGTAGGTAGGAAAGGAGAGGTAAACTCTTTCCACTGGATGGCTTATTGATGGTTGGATAAGTAGCTGGTGAACTGGGCTAGGGAGGAGGGAGAGAGATGTAAGAGTGAGAGCTTGGATAGGAGTAAGGAGTGGGAGATGGTGTTGAATGCCTTTGAGAGGTCTAAAATAGTGATGATACCTATTTGCCCTTGTCCCATGCTAGGGTGATGGTCTCTAGACAGGACAAGAGGGCAGTCATTGTACTGCAGCCAGGGTGAAAATCGTGCTGGGTATGGGAGTGGAGTTCGCTCAGGGTTAGATTTTGCATAATTTGTGCATGGATAGTTTTTTCTAGTATTTTTGAGAGAGGTGAAGGTATGGCTATAGGTCTAAAACTGGTTGTGTCAATGTTTTTACTGCCTTTATGTAGTGAAATGATGTATGCTTGGAACCAGATGATTGGGACGTAGGATTCCTGTGTTGATCTATTTATAAGAATAGATATTTGATGGGCTATGGTTTCAGCAGATTGCTTGAGGAAGGTGGGTGGTAGATTGTCTGGTGTGTTATGACAAGATTTTAACTTGAGGATAAGCCTTTTTATTGTTTTTGTGGGGATGGGTTTTAGGCTGAAGGGGGAGGGAGGAGGTGGTTGGCTGGTGGGAGGATAGTGGAAAGATGGAGGGTCAGGGAAGGAGGATAGTTTTGCTATGCAATCTATAAAGAATGAGTTTAATTTAGTGGCAGTTTCTAGGCTGGTAAAAGTAGGAGCTGAGCAAGGGTTGCTTTTGTTGCCAGGGTGAAGAATGGAAGAAATGGAGTTCCAAAACTTTTTTGAATTGGAAGAGTGCATGGATTGGAGTTTGCTGTAGTAGTTTTTATGATCTTTAGTTATTAGTTTTTTGGCTAAGTTGCACAGTTGTTTGAATTCTAGGAGGGAGTTGGAGTTGTTTTGTTTTTGGTATTGCTTCCATTTTGTGTCCCGTTGATCCATGATTGCTTTAGTTTCATAGGATATTAATGGGCAGGGATTGGTTTTGGTAAGTTTGGATCTAAGGGGGGCTAGTCAATTTAAAATGGTAAGTAATGTTTTGTTGACATAGGATACTGCACTGTCTAGTGGGAGGGTGTTTAGGGGTGACCAGTCAGTGTGTTTCAAGCACTCTGAGAATATTTTAGGGTTGAAGGAGGCAAGGTTGTGTGTTTGGCTATATTGGTGATATTTTTGTGGGGGGGGGGGGTATGCGGTCAATGAAGACAAGTAGGTGATCACTGAGAGGTTCAGGTAGTATACCAGCATGTGAGGCAAGGTTGGGATGGGTCGTCAATATCCAGTCTATGATGGTGGCAGATGTTCCATCTTTATTTGGCCTGGTTGGAAGGTTTATAATTTAGGTGAAGTTGTATAGATTGATTGAATGAGATGGGGTATCAAAGTTAAGAGAAGCCCAGTTGATGTTCATATCACCAAGGATGTAGGTTTCCATTTTGATATTGGAGCTAAACCAGGATAGTATGATTTCAAGTGTTTTGGCATTTTCGTCTGGAGGGATATAAATGGAGCTGGTGCATAAGGATTTGAAATTATTGAGTTTTAAATAGCCTATTGTCATTTTGGCATTGGAAAATGTGGGGGATGGGGTTGGTATATGGAGGTAGTGTATGGGTGGAGGGTAGATAATAGTTACTCTACCTCCTTTTCTCAGGGTTCTGTTATTGCGAAGGATCTGGTAGCCTGGAGGGTGGATTTTACTGTCAGTGATGGAAGGTTTCATCCAGGTCTCGCAGATGGTGGTTATGTCTGGTTGGTTGTAGGCAAGCCAAGCGTGGAGGTTGGGGATTTTATTTTTGAGGCTTTATGCATTGATTGTGGTGAGGCAGATGATTTTGGGTTTTAGGGGTTTGTTAGAATGGTTACTGAGATTTTTGGTGGAGGTGGGTCTAAGATTAGGGTGGATGTCACCTGAGAGAGCGGGAGATTGAGAGAAAAAGTTGATTGAGGTGGTGTATGGGAGATAGGGAGGAAGAGTTGAAAAGGGGGAGGGATTTTTTAGATTTAATAATTTGAAAAGGGTAGGGGAAGGGTTGGGTTGCGAGTATTTTGAGAATGAAAAATTGGTTTGGGTTGGAGGAATAGAGTACAGGGGAAATTTGGCTATAAGTAGGGGATGTACTTGGGAGGTATGTAGTGTTGGTTTGTGGGGTTGTGAGGTGGGTGTGTGTTAGGGAGGAGTGTAAGGAGGGTGAGACAGGAGAGAAAGATAAGTAGGATAGCTTGGATTAAAGTGAGTGTCGAGAGAGAGAGTGGTCATAGGTGGAGCATGTGGGGTTGAGATGTGACAAGGAAATGGATGGAGTTTTGGGTATTGAATGTGAGTGTATGGGTGTGATTGTAGGGAGGGATTTGGATAGGTATAAATGTACAGGTAGTGAAGGCGTGTGGGAAAAGGGGGCAGGGTAGGGGAGCGGAGTGAGCCCAAAGGGCAAACGGAATGGGAAGACACAAAAGGAGTAGTCCACAGAGCCAAAAACAATCAGTTACTGGGACTCTGTAGATGGGATGGTGCTATAGCTAGAGGGTAAGTATGTGAAGCAGTGCTGAGGGAAAAGCTTGAGATTGCAGTGGGATTCTAACAGTTTCTGCGGCAGAGGGCAGAGCAAGAATTTATCTGTAGCTTTGAGCTTTTTTATTTTCCTTTAGGTTATATTTGTTTGTTATAAAAAATAGACAAATTAAACAATGTATTGCCGTGGGGACAAGGCAAGCATTTAAAGACGTTCGTTTTACTCTAGTGGGTGTAGGCTGCCATCTAGTGGCAAAAAGTGGATGGGAAACAGATGTAATAGTTGGTCATTCTGGTATTGATTTATCCCCTTAGATTATTTTTTAATTATAGTAGAAGCATTCAGGGGGAGTATACAGTAGAAGAAACTGGAAGGGAGGTAATGGGCTGCAGTAGGCTGCTACCCTGCTTGCTGTAGGTAGATTACTGTTAAAATTAGTCTTTTAAATGTAAGAAAGGTACATGCGCACTAGTTTGTTATTCTTTCTTTTAGGAGGGGATACCACTCTTTGTTTGAGATGGCAGTCCAAAGTAGTCTTCCTTTGTAGGGGGGGGGGTGCTTTCTGGAGTATTATTTATAGAGTGGGGGGCACCCAAGGAAGCAAGCTGTAAAGAGAGAGAGAGGTTGGTTAGCATTTACAGAGCAATAGAATAGGTAGATCTAATAGACGGCTTGGGAAAAAGGTGGAAAGAAATGAGTGTAGGTAGTGGGGTAGAGCCAGGAGGCAGAGAGGCAGATAATGTAATAGTAGACCATGAACCAAAAAAAAATCATATACATACATTCAAAGCAGTTCCCTTACTGCTACAGAAGTTTGTTTGTTGTTAACACAATACTAGTGCTAGTAAGACCAAAAACATATATACACCCGGGCAGTTCCCTTTCAGTCAAAACCAAAAACATATACACACATTCAAGCAGTTCCCTTCCCTGTAAGCCAGAAATAATATTTAAATATTAGTAGGAAATTGCTCTCAGAATTCTGCATTCTATCTGGCAACTACAACAAGGAGCACTCACCTCCACATCATCTTGCCTTGCTCTATTCAGTAAGTAGGAACAGTAATTCTCTAGATCAGTTAGGAAAATATAGAGACAACAGTTAAGTAGTGTTTTTTCTGTAACTGTGTGAATCTTTCCAACTGTGTTATTTTTAATATTCCCTGTGAATGAAACTCTGGTGTTCACTGTAAACAGAAATGTTCATGTTCTTTTATCATTTATGATTAAATATATTTAAATGTTTCATTGTGGCTAGTCCTTTTCAGAAAATATTTGAGTCTGGAGAGTATTTGCATATATTTATTTGATGATAACTCTTACCACTCCTGAAAGCTTTGCTGTTTGGTCAACATACCATTTGTATTAATACTGATTTCACTCAGTATAACCATTGTAAGAGCCTTAGATAGCTGGCTTTATAGTGCCTTTTGGAAGTGATAACTACCTTATAGTCTGGTCATAAGGAGGCATAGCTAGTAAACCTGTGCTTGCCTTTCCCAGGGGTGTGTGTGTGTGTGTGTGTGTGTGTGTGTGTGTGTGTGTGTGTGTGTGTGTGTGTGTGTGTGTGTGTGTGCATGTATGTGTGCATGCAAATCAAATCTCAAAGTGTGCATGTGTGTGTGTGTGTGTGTGTGTGTGTGTGTGTGTGTGTGTGTGTGTGTGTGTGTGTGTGTGTGCGTGAGTGTATGTGTGTGTATGTATGCATGCAAATCAAATCTCAAAGTGTGTGTGTGTGTGTGTGTGTGTGTGTGTGTGTGTGTGTGTGTGTGTGTGTGTGTGTGTTTGTGTGTCAGCTACTTGAAGCAGGGACAGAAAGCACTGGTTTCACAGAGAGAGCGGTGGATTAATTGGCTTGGGCACTCAGCTGAGGACTTAACTCTGAAGCTGTGCCAGTGGGGTGACTTACTGGGGACATGGTCCAGTGTCAGTGGTGAGGATTCAAACTCCTTGATTACTGGCCCAGAGTGGGGATATCACATCCCTATGGGAATCAGATTCTCATGAATGAGTAAACAAATAAAAGGTCAACATTTTCCAAATCAAGAACTTCATCACTGTTAAATCAGCAGGTTTGAATGGGGACATGCAAAAATGCCAGTTATGAAATTCAGATCCCACTAAGAAGATAGCTTCTTCAGAGGAGGACAGAGATGCAGAATTCCTAACTATTCAGTTAGTTGGTGCTGAGCCACAGTTATTTCCTCTGTATAAAGGCAAAATAAGCAAAAATAGTTGATGTAAGTAATCAGATTAAGTATTAACTAAGGCTCATATTATACAAGTGCCTGAAACAGGTCAAAAGCACTTAAAAACTGATTGGGGTGGTACCAAGCACTTTTAAACCTAAGTGGAGAATCCATTTTCCATGTTATGGGACAGGGAATATAGCCATCACAAAAGGTTTATCATCCAAGAAAAAAAGAGGTCATTGTTCCCCTCTACTAGTCACACATTACACCCATTATAGAGTACAACGTCCCTTTTGGTATGTTCTTCACAACACATCTACAACAACTGGAAAGGCCACAGAAATACCTCACAAAGAGGATTACTGGCCTCAAACAGATGCCCTATTCAGACCATCTCAAAAAACTCCAGCTTTACTCTGTCTCATATCACCTACTCAGAGGTGATCTCTGCTTAACATACAAAGTTATGTCAAACCCAGAGCTGTTGGACATGCTCCACGTAAAGAAATCCCAATCCCTCTGAGCTACACACTCTAGGGACCTAAACCTTGTCACCACAATAAACAGAACATGCTGGAGGGATAGATTCCTGTCCCAGAGACTTCCCATACTCTGGAACAGACTACCTATCTATGTCAATCAGAGCTCCTCATTAGCACTCTTGAAAAAAAAATCTTGATGATTGGATGGGAAATAGGAAATTCACCCTGGGGATCACATCTGTGGCTTGGCTTGACAAGGACACAGGAAAATAATGTTTTTGAGTAGCAAAAGCCAGGGTACCTTTTTGGTAGGCTTATACAGGCCCTAGGGCAAATAGCCTAGTAGCTACCTACGAACCTATGAACCTGCAACTCCCATGTTCTGTTGAACTGAGAAGAATAATGGAAGAATGCATTATCCTGTGCTTCAAAAGGTTTGTATTCAGGGATATCCACTTCCAAAATCAGGGAGATCCAAAGACCCAGATCAGACACTGCCTCTAACTTCTCAACTTTAGAACAGGATCAAAAAGGGTGCAGATAGTGTGCCAGTTTATTCAACTTCCCAGGGATGTGAACAAATCTGAGTGTGATGAATTGTTTGCAGTCCACTGCCAGATAAGCAGGACAACTCTATGTAAGGAAGTAAAGTGCTCCTTTGCTGGTTCAGATACATCAGAATGAATTGGCGACATAATTAGAAACAGATCAACCCACACAAATAGTTTTGTATCTGAAACCTCCAGGACAGGAACAGAGTGGGAAAATCCAATTTGTTGCTGTGTAACCTGTTCTCTATCAGAAACTACAATCCCTAAATTTTGGGGAAGCTGAGGTTTGCTTCCACCTCACCAGTGATGCATCCATTGTTTGGATTTATAGGGGCTATGCCACAAGATCAGGAAACTCAAGGGGGGGGGGGGGGCTAGTACTTGGGAGTTTTCCTCCATAGCAAAGTCCAGCAACAGGGGTTTGACACTAGAAGATCTGTGTCTGTGGAATGATTGAAGTCACTACTACACCTGTATTCCCAGACAAACAAAAAGCATGATTAACACAGTTGCTGAAATTAAGCCCAAAAGTTGCAGAAGGGTCATGGCTTGGACACACAAAAACAACCAAAGCAATGACTCTCTGGGCCATCTTGAATGGCAATTTTATATATATATATATATATATATATATATATATATATATATATATATATATATATATATATATCATCATCATCATCCCCTTTTTTCCCATTTACATGGGGTCGGGGTATCGTATTAACTGTCGCCAACTCTCTCGATTCAGTGCCACTCTCCTGCCTTCTTCAACACTCATGCCTGACTGTCGCAGATCTTCTTTCACACAATCCATCCACCTCTTTGCTGGACACCCTCGCTTCCTCTTACCTTCTTCCTGTCTGTCCCAAATCTCCCTCACCAGATTGTCTTCTGCTTTTCTACACATGTGCCCATACCATCGTAATTTGTTTTCTTTGATCTTTTCTGCAATTGGAGCTACTTTGGCTTCTGCTTTTATGTCCTCATTTCTTCGCCTGTCCCACTGTGTGCATCCTACCACCTTTCTCAGGCACTTCATTTCCATCACCTCTAGCTTCTTCAACTGTTCTGCTTTTACTGCCCAGGTTTCTGTACCATACAGTAGTACTGGTCGCACCACTGTCTTGTACACCTTACTTTTCAGCTTCTTTGGCATTCTTCTGTCATATACTACACCTGATACTCTATGCCAGTTGGCTGCAGCCCCTCTGATTCTAGCTTTGACCTCTTCATTCAGACTACCCTTCTCCTCAACCACCCCTCCCAGACACTTGAAGCTGTTTAACTGTTCCACTATCTTCCCATCTATCTCTATTCTCAGCTTCTTCTGATTTCCCCAATCTGCTGCCATTACTACTGTCTTATCTGTGCTTAGTTTCATCCCATGTGCCTTCAGATTTGCATTCCATTCTCCTATCCTTTGCTGAAGTTCTAGATCAGAGTCTGCCTGTACTGCCACATCGTCTGCATACAGCAGCTTTGTTGCTCTGACCCCTCCAATCTGTTTGCTGATGTAGTCCATTACCAGTATGAACAGCAGTGGGCTCAGAGCTGAACCCTGGTGTACACCCACTCCCACTGGGAACCCTTCAATGAGGCCAAGCACTGTTCGCACTTGAGTCACTGGGTCCTTGTACATAGCCTGTACTAATTCTACCAATGTTTCTGGGACTTCAAACCACTGCAGTACTGCCCAGATCAGCTTTCTTGGGACCTTGTCATATGCTTTGTCCAAGTCTAGGAAAGCCCAGTTTGACTCTCTCCTCTTCTCTAATTTCTTCTCAAGTATCTGTCTCAATGCAAACATCGGGTCAATTGTGCTGCATCCTGATCTGAATCCAAACTGTTCATCTCCCATCTTACATTCTACTATTCTACGTATCCGTTTATCAATCACCCTCTCCAGAACTTTCATAGTTTCATAGTTTCATAGTATAGTACTAGGCTATCTGCCCTGGGGCATTTGTAAGCCTAGCCATAGTGATGTGGCTTTTGCCACCCCATGAAATGGTACAAAAATGTACAGAGTAAATCTAGAATACTGTGCCTCTGTTTAGTAGTGACACAATGAAGGTCCCCTTATATAATAGAATTAGTTTACTGTGCCCCTGTCTAGCAATGACACAGATGTGACCCCTGGGGTAAACTTACGATCTCCCATCCACTCATCAGGATTTCTCTTGAAGAGAGTCAGTGAGGGGCTCTGCCTAATATGAACTGGGATCCTGTTCCAAAGCATGGGAAGCCTCTGGGTTATGAATCTATCCCTCCAGCATGTCCTATTCAAACTTGTGCCGAGGTTTAAGTCTTTAGCTCTCGTGGTCCTGATGGATTTGGATTTTATGAGGTGGAGCATGTCCATCAGATCCTGATTGGACATGGCCTTGTACGTCAGGCAGAGATCACCTCTGAGCAGGTGGTATGCTACTGAATAGAGCTGAAGTTTCTTTAGTCTGGCAGAATAAGACATATGTTGGAGACCCTTGATCCTTTTGGTGAGGTACTTTTGTGGTCTCTCCAGCTGTTGCAAATGCCGGGTGAGGTACATACCAAATGGGGCATTGTACTCAATCATGGGTCTGATGAGGGAGGAATATAGGGGTACAATGACATCCTTGGATCTGGATGTGAATCCCTTCATGATGAGGTGTGCATGGTAGAATGTTTTTCTAACCACTTTGGCAACGTGGGTGTCAAATGAGAGGTTGCTGTCTACTTGGGTCCCTAGGTCTCTGATTACTTTTTCCGTACTCAGTGGGTTGCTGTCTATGTGATAATTTGTGGGTACTTTGTTTTTTCCAAAAGGGATGACTATACATTTTTTGGCATTTAGTTTAAGGCCGTGACTACGGCACCAGTTGTCCGTTTCAGTGAGGCCTTTTTGTAAGATGTGTGTGTCTGCTGGTGTATTGACTATGGCGCTTAGTTTGCAGTCATCTGCGAACTTTGTCAGCCACAGCTCTCCCATGTTTGCTTTAACATCTGAGAAATAAATGCTGAACAAGAGGGGTCCCAGGACAGATCCCTGTGGGACACCACTTGTGACTGGCTTTGAGTCTGACATTGCTCCAGCGATTTTAACTTTATGGGTTCTGTCCTTTAGCCAGTTTGGAACCCATCTAGTGACATAAGGGTTTACTTTTAAGCTGTTTAGCTTATCTATGATGCCTGAGTGGGGTATTGTGTCGAAGGCCTTAGCCAAGTCCAGGTATGCTGTATGGACTGCTTTGCCCTCATCAGTGGCTCTAGTGACTGTTTTGAAAAAGTCAACCAGGTTTAAAAGGCAGGATCTGGACTTTACCAAGCCGAACTGGGTGGGGTCAAGTGTCTGTAGGTCCCCTATGTCTCTGTTTATGAGTTCCATAATGATTCTTTCCATAGCTTTGCAGACCAGGCTAGTTAAGCTTATGGGGCGGTAGTTTCCAGGGTCTGTAGAGGCACCCCCCTTGTGGAGTGGGACCACTGTTGCTGTACGCTAGTGTTCAGGTACATATCACGAAGTAAGGCTAAGGTTAAATAGCATTTTTATGTGTAGGTTTAGCTCCTCTTGGAGTTCACGTAACACGCATCCCGGGATACCGTCAGGTCCCATTGATGCTGTGTTTTTTGCTTTGTTTAGGGCGGTTCTCACTTGGACATCTGAGATGACAGGGAGATTACATTCAGCTGGGATAAGTATTTCTTTTTTTGGGGCTGAAGGAGGGGAGAAATTTGCACTGAACCTGTCAGCCAGAATGTCAGCAATATCTGTGGGTTCAGTGTATTTTTTGTTGTTGTGAACCAACTATGAGCATATCTGAGGGTTTCCCAGGTTTCTAACATAGCTGAAGAAGGCTTTGTGGTTATCTTTAGTGTCCTTAGCGATTTTTCTCTCAAAGTTTGCCTTGGATGTTTTTATGAGAGAACGTAGTTTTCTGCTAATGTTGATCAGAGATGTCTTCCCTTCATGGGATTTCGCTCTGACGTGCAGTAGCTTCCTTCTTTTGTTATACAATTCGTTTATGGCTGAGATCCACCAGACAGGACGCTTACATTTGGTGGAGAGGGATTTGGATTTGTTTGGGATTGTATGATCCATGCATTCTTGGAGATGTCCATAGAAAGCATTTGTGAAGGATTCGGCATTGTGGGATGTGGTATCCACTGGCACAGTGGGCTTAAAGTATACCATCTCAATCTTAAGAAGAGTGAAGTCTGCTTTTGAGAAGGTTTTCACTGTGGTCTTTTGTGCTGGGGGTGGAGGTGGGATATGTATATCCAGGGTGATTAGTTTGTAGTCAGATCTCACTAGTGAGGGGTATACTTCCGGTGTGGAGCATTTTGTCCCCATGTTCGTGATGGTCAGGTCTAGTATATTATCTCCTCTAGTGGGAGAGGTGACTAGTTGTTCCAGTGCATTTGAATTTATGAATTCCAGGAACCTTTGGGCTAGGGTATTAGGGCTAGAATAATGTACCCAGTCTAGGTTTGGGTAGTTGAAGTCTCCCAGTATGATGGTATTCTGTGATACATTCATATCCTCCAATGTCTTCAGGAAGGCTGAGTGGGGTTCTTGAGATTGGGAGGGTGGTCTGTAACATGCTACCAGTTGTATAGCAGTTTTGCCTATGGTTAGTTGCACCTGTATGGTCTCTGATGCTTCATGTGTTGCTACTAACCTGGAGGTGTGGGTATCCTTTATGAATATGGACACTCCCCCTCCCTTTGTGGTTCGGCCCGGGTTTTGGGGCCGAAAAGCATGATATGAGGTAGAGCCTGGTAGTGCTGGGGTGCTCTCAGGAGCCTTGAGCCAGGTCTCAGTTACTGCACAGACGTTGATGTTCTCCATGCTGAGGAGTGCATCAAGTGCCTGCATCTTGAGATTTAGACTTCTGGCGTTGAGCAGCATTACCCTTAGTTTTTTTCCATTTTCGTTTTCTAAGGAGGTGGGTTTGTCTTTTGAGCCTTGCCTAAAAAAGGCACTATGGGGGTGGCAAGAGCCTTAGCCAATATCCGGAAGCCCAGTGGTGACAGGTGTAAGCCATCCCTTGTGAAGCAGTGTGGCTTGTCCAACATATCATCCCAGGCAGACAGACATTGGATCCCCTTAGAATGACACCATTACTTGAGGCAATTGTTAAAGCTGATCATCTTGTCTTTGTATTGTGGTATCATTCTTGGTGAGGGCAAGATGCTGCTCAGGGTCAGGGTCATACCAGCCTGGGCTACATAATCGGAGAACTCCTCTATGTCTCTTTTCATGTAGTCCAGGGAGGTACGTCTCAGGTCATTCACACCAGCATGGACAATGACGGAGTCATATTTGTACTTGCTTTGGAGTGACCTGAGTGCGTGTGTTATGTGGCGGATCCTAGCTCCCAATAGACAGCTCACAGTCACCTTCTCCTTGTTCAGCATGGTCAGTAGGACATCAGTGTGTCTGACTATGGAGTCACCTATTACTAGTGTATCAGGCAAGGTGTTTGGCCTTAAGGGCTGCGATTGGTCGACACACTGATTTATTGAAGTATGTGTTGCATGTGTTTTGTTTTGAAGTGGTGGATTTTTGGATGTCTGCTTTGGGAGCCTCTGTTGTTTTGGTAAGTTTTTTATTAGAGCCTTCAAGTATGTCTTTGTGTTTCTATGTGTTTGGTTTGCAGTTGTGGTAGGTCTATGTGGGACTTGGATTGTTGTGTGTGTGTGTGTTGCCATCTCCTCATGTCTGGTCATGCCAGCCCTGAGTTGAGAGAGTTCAGCCTCCAGTTTGGCTATATAGTTGCATCTCTCATATGTATTTGTGTTTGTTGGGAGTAGGAGAGGGTTGTCTGTGTACATGAGACAATTGTAGCCTTGTCTCAAGATACCCAGCTTGACCAGCTGAACTGGAGACGACGCCAGTAATCTACCACTCGACATGCTAGAACTGTATAAGGGAGTGCTGTACCTTTAAGGGAAGTGGATATTCACAGGGGTGGTAAGTAGATGTAGTGCTTTACTTAGTACGTGAGTGCTTACTTAGTAGAGAAGTACTGAGAACAAGTGCTAGGCTTATAATATAGTAAGTAGTCTGGTTATACTAACAGTAGAGCTTCCTTAAGGGAAAATTTGAAGAGCAGACTTGGCGGAGCCAGAAAAAGTTTAACCTTGTTTAACCGGCGCTGCGCTATGAGCACAAAGGCGCAAAGCTGTGCAAATGTGGATTTTAAACAGTGAACTACAAAAGAGCTAGAAATGGTCCCAAACAACCAATTACTACAGCTTCTTGTGCTGAGGTCACTTCCCCCAAGGACAGGTAGGCTGCTCAAGGCTCCCCACTCCCACTGGTGAGCAAATAAACTTCCTTCTATCCAAGTAAGGTAATGGACAACACAGGAACTACACCACAGCCCAGAATACAGCAATGCCTGTAAACTGGTCTAAACTAGTCGAGGAAGGCGGGAAAACAAGGATTATTTTTTGTTTTTTTGGTAGAAACACACAGAAAATGCAGAAACAGTGATAAATTAGTTACACAGGCTAGCACACTTTAGTGGGCAGCCTCCTGTAAATTAAACAAACAAACAAGCAAACTTTCGATCAAATTCGACTAAAATGTAACTTTAAGTGCAGATTTTAAAATAATGCAGCAATCAGTTAAAAAACAGTTCAGGATAGTTCAAGGTAAGCTACATAAGCTATTTCAAGTGAAAAAATAGCAAAGATACTTAAATCCAGAAGGTAGTCGCTTTTCTGAGTTCCCTGCTGCTAGGACCACTCTGTAAACCCACGTGGAGCTTGTCTGAGCAGTATAGCCAGAAAAAAATGCCCAGAGGCGGATTTTAAACAGTGAACTACAAAAGAGCTAGAAATGATCCCAAACAAACAATTACTACAGCTTCTTGTGCTGAGGTCACTTCCCCCAAGGACAGGTAGGCTGTTCAAGGCTCCCCACTCCCACTGGTGAGCAAAGAAACTTCCCTCTATCCAAGTAAGGTAATGGACAACACAGGAACTACACCACAGCCCAGAATACAGCAATGCCTGTAAACTGGTCTAAACTAGTCGAGGAAGGCGGGAAAACAAGGACTATTTTTTTTGTTGTTTTTGGTAGAAACACATAGAAAATGCAGAAACAGTGATAAATTAGTTACACAGGCTAGCACACTTTAGTGGGCAGCCTCCTGATTAAATTAAACAAACAAACAAGCAAACTTTCGATCAAATTCGACTAAAATGTAACTTTAAGTGCAGATTTTAAAATAATGCAGCAATCAGTTAAAAAACAGTTCAGGCTAGTTCAAGGTAAGCTACAGAAGCTATTTCAAGTGAAAAAATAGCAAAGATACTTAAATCCAGAAGGTAGTCGCTTTTCTGAGTTCCCTGCTGCTAGGACCAATCTGTAAACCCACATGGAGCTTGTCTGAGCAGTATAGCCAGAAAAAAACACCCAGAGGCGGATTTTAAACAGTGAACTATAAAAAAGCTAGAAATGGTCCCAAACAACCAATTACTACAGCTTCTTGTGCTGAGGTCACTTCCCCCAAGGACAGGTAGGCTGCTCAAGGCTCCCCACTTCCACTGGTGAGCAAAGAAACTTCCTTCTATCCAAGTAAGGTAATGGACAACACAGGAACTACACCACAGCCCAGAATGCAGTAATGCCTGTAAACTGGTCTAAACTAGTCGAGGAAGGTGGGAAAACAAGGATTATTTTTTTGTTTTTTTGTTTATTTGGTAGAAATACACAGAAAATGCAGAAACAGTGATACATTAGTTACACAGGCTAGCACACTTTAGTGGGCAGCCTCCACAGTTAAATTAAACAAACAAACAAGCAAACATTTGATCAAATTCGACTAAAATGTAACTTTAAGTGCAGATTTTAAAATAATGCAGCAATCAGTTAAAAACAGTTCAGGCTAGTTCAAGGTAAGCTACAGAAGCTATTTCAAGTGAAAAAATAGCAAAGATACTTAAATCCAGAAGGTAGTCATTTTTCTGAGTTCCCTCCTGCTAGGACCACTCTGCAAACCCACATGGAGCTTGTCTGAGCAGTATACTGCATGCAATGTGGTAGTAGTGTGATGCCTCTGTACTGCCCACAGTTGTGAATGTCCCCTTTGTTCTTCTACACTGACATGAGTATGTTTATTCTCCAGTCATCTGGGATACGCCTTTCTCTCCACACTGCTATTAGTACCCTCAGGAGCCATTTCTCCCCTAGCTCACCCAGCATCTTTATCATATCTGCTGTGACCTCATCTGAGCCTGCTGTTTTGCCTGACTTCATTTTGCTTAGTGCTGCTCTTACTTCTTCTAAGCTGGGCTCCTCTTCTACTCTCATTGTAGGCTGTTTCTGGGGCAGTACTGCTTCTGTGGGATTTTCTTCATTCAGAAGCTGCTGCAAATACTCCTTCCATCTGCCTTTGATGTCCTGTGGGCTGGTAAGCAGGTTGTTGCTGGAATCCCTTATGAAGGGTGTCTGACTATCTTCTTTATCTTTCTGTCTTTGCCTTGCAACCTGGTATAGTTTCTTTGTGCCCCTTACTGAGTCACTTTCCAGAAACTGATAGAGTGCCTCTGATGCCCTATTCTTTGCTATTGCAACTTCTTTCTTAGTGTCTTTTTCTTTATATATATATATATATATATATATATATATATATATATATATATATATATATATATACATTTATAACAGTGCATATACACTTCCATTTATTAGGATATATATATATATATATATATATATATATATATATATATAGATATGTAGTAAAATATAACAGTGCATGTACATTTCTGTTTGCTAGAATATTTGTAGAAAAATGTAGTCACTTAGATGCATGCATAGTTCTGTTTGCTAACATATATACATTAAAGGGCTAAACTGCTCTTAGCTAAGAAGCAAGTAAAAGGCATCCAACTGTATGTAATACATTTTGTGCCTGCATAAGTTTCAATGAAAATTACAGATAAGAAACCAGGTGCAGGGAGAATCAGAAAACAGAAACATTCCCAATAGAAAAGACTCCCTAAAGTTTAAGATTATTCACCTTAAAACAGAATACAATGAACATCAGATAACTACCAAAGCACTGACTTTGGAAGTTCCCAACAGACTGCAAATTCCAAAGACTGCTTTCATAAACAAATTTATATAAAGGACATTTGAAGTGTATGATGTTAGATCTGATTTTTTTTAGATCTGGTACATGTAGGAACATGTTTATTCTGAGGAAACTGGTGATTACCTTTTATGCTGCCTGAAAAGTTTAACCTGAGACATTAAAACCTGTAAACGGTGACATTACTGTATATGTCTGTTACATAGGCAAGTTATTCTATTAGTAACTGCAAAAGTTAATATATAGTGCTGAAAAGGTTAATAGTCTGCAAAGTTCAGTGCCTTAATCAGACTTTGATTTCAGCAAACAGCAAGCAGAAGCTGCATCCAGCAAGCAGGCACCTTCCATAACCTCATCATCATTAAATACCTTTTCAGTGGCAAACCTAGCCTGTATTCAAGCATAGGGAGAGTGGGTGCCTTGTATAAGGACACTTCAGTAAAAGTGCAGTAGCAATATATTTGCATGTGATTCAGTCCTGAATAGGAGCACTTCAGTTTCCACAGTTTGCAGCAGTACAGTTCCCAGATGTCTGGATCTGGAGTGACACTGCTGAGCAGGAAGAAGCAGTGCCATAAATTCTCCAGGGTGCTGAATTCCCAGGTTTTGAATCTACAACAGCCAGCTTTGTTTCACCAGCTTTTCAAGTAACTACAGAAGTTTTCCAAACATCCACAGTGCTCAGACCAGCCATCAGGGCCCCACTGGAACTGGTAAGAAATTTTTTCTGTATTTACATGCAGTATGGATGCCGTTAAACAGGCTAGTAAAAAGTATAAACAGAATTTTACTCTTAATATGTCAGAGAGACGAGATAAAATTTGGGAGAGCTTACAGAATTGGTATGGGCAATATATTAGCAAATTTAAAACCTTATTAGGGCAAGCTGACATTCAGAAATTATACAAATGGGTAGTAACATTTGACTGGTATCTTCAACAGAAAAACTTGTGGTATGACAGTAAATGTTTATTATGTGAATGATATGAAGAAACATCTTCTGATGATACAACAGCAAAAAAGGGTAATGCTCTTACATTTTTTCCAGATGTTAAACAGTTATGTCCTATCACCACATGTGAAGTGTTAATTTCAGAGTTACAACAGCAATCAAATCAGTTATTGACAGAATGTCCTGTACATCTTGTTATATCCTTTAGACAAAAGTGGAATGAGGCCACTGCACATCACAAAAGAGACGAGATTTATGGTGAATTTGTAGGAGAATTTAATAAACTTCTAAAAGACAGGCAAAATGAGTTCAGAAAGTTTAGACAACATATGCAAACACTTTTTCAGAAGTACATAATAGCTTCAGAGTCAGCAGAACAGGTTACTGAAAAATATCAGACAGCCCTTGCAAAATTACAAGGCAAGAAGAATATGGTTAGTAATGAGTTAAAGAGAGAGATTACAGACCTTAAACAGCAATTAGCTACGCTGACAGAAAATAATTTACAGCAAATCACGCTACATTTAGAAAATGGTTAGTATACATAGCAGGATGTAATATATGGATAAATACCTTACTTAAATGCTTTTAAATTTTTTTATTCCCAAATGTTTTAAAACTTTCATCCCGTTAAATCAAAATGCTTATAAATTAAATAGTAAAGTAGGGCGTATGACTGCCATTCGCATAGCATACACATAGGGACATCCTGTCATAGTGAAGCTGTTAGATGTCAAAAGATTAAAAGAAAAGAAAAACAGAAGAGTTCTAATGCATAAAAATCAAATGAGAGTCATTAAAAACAATAAAGACATCTTTTCACCTAAAGTTCATCTGTTTAAAATGCACAAGAGCAAAAGGCAGACAACAGCAAATGTAAATAATGTAAATATGTTTAAGCAAGTGTTAGTTAAACCAATATTTCTTATGTTTTTTTACAATTTGTGGTAAGCAGAACAAGTATATAGAAGTAATATTACTAAGTACTGACTTTGAAAGTTCCCAACAGATTGCAAATTCCAAAGACTGCTTTCATAAAAAATGTATATAAAGGACATTGAAAGTGTATGATGTTAGATCTGATTTTTTGTTAGATATGGTACATATAGGAACACGTTTGTTCTGAGATAACTGGAGATTATCTTTTATGCTGCCTGAAAAGTTTAACCTGAGTGATTAAAACCTGTAAACTGTGACATTATCACTTGTTACATAGACAAGTTATTTTATTAGTAACTGCCCAAAGGTTAATACATAGTGTTGAAAAGGTTAATAGTCTGCAAAGTTCAGTGCATTAATCAGACTTTGGTTTCAGCAAACAGCAAGCAGAATCTGCATCCAGCAAGCAAGCAGCTTCTTCAGTCTCATCATCAGTAAATAATTTTTCAGGCAGGAATGACTGGCACTGGAAACATGTACACCTCCATTCCTGTAAAGGTACTCCTTGGAGGCAGAGAGGACTTCCCTGACTTTTGTGGTTACCTCAGGGACTGCAAACACAGCAGCACCCACTACAGGGACCCTTCCTACACATACTTCTGTGGAGCTCCTGCCAAATTATTTAGGCACTGAAGAAAGTTCAAGTGGTTACACTTTGTACTGAAAAGTCATACTGAAACAGACAAAATAAGAGGAGCCTCTTCTAAGAAGGCATTTGTCAAGTCCAGTGACACTATGCAAGCTCTCTGCAGAAGAAGAAGTATGAGTGTCTGTGAAGAGTCATTATTCAGAAGTCAGTGGACCAGACTAAATCTGCTGAGGTTTAGACTGGGGCAAAAGCATTCATCCCTTTCTAAAATCAGAGGTGAAATGACAACCTCCACCCCTGGTTAAAATGAGGGACAATCGTTTTGCCTCTTCTACCTGTTACATGGACCATCTCCACCCCATCCCAGTTTGATGCAAGTCAGCATTGACCACTCACTCCCATCTTCATTCATTAATTCCTGCAAGACACACATCATTAATCAGTCTTGAGTTGTCTATGTCAAAGCCAGGGCTTTATACCTTTAAACCACAAAGCCAGCAGTTGTGGTACAAATCCTGGCTTATGATTTGCCAACCCCAAAAGCAGTTAGTATACTCAAAACTAGGTACACTAAGTGGGAAGGAACTGTTATGGCATTGGTTAGATCTGAAATCTGAACTGAATGATCAAACAAAAAAAGAACATGTATACTTGGATTACGCACTCTTGTGTAGTCACTGAGTAGCACTGCAACATGAGTGTGGGATGTTATTATATGCTAAATGGTGAGTGGCAGGAAGGCAAACATAAAAGTGTGACTCAGGAAGGAGGGGAATTGTGTGAACTACTGTGTTCCTTTCCCAGTGCACAGAAAAAACTTTCTAAACCCGTGGTCAGGAACAAGTGCACCTGCACTTAGCAAACATTCATGTAGTCAAATATACAATGGTCAAGGACTAGAATGGCTAATAGGTTTTACCATTGTGAAATTTATTCCTGGGGTCAGCCCTTGGGTTTAAGAGGTCCACACTGTGCTTAGTGCTGCCATCATACCAGGGACGTCGGGAGGCATATGCACTGTACTGATTTCAGTACAACTTCTTGGAAGAGGGGGTAGCATTTAAAAAAAAAAAAAAGTACATATTTTGAAAGGTTGCTGGCTCCTTTAAGGGGGATATGAGCCAGCCGGAAGTAAGCTCACATCATGTCCGGCTGGCCACAAGTGGGAAATGTGCAGTAGTGAGCAAGTGGAAGAAGACAATTGCAAATGGATTATCGCGAGTGGGAAATGTGAAGATGGAAGGCAATCGAGTGTGTCATGAACAGCTTATCAGGTAAGGTGTATGTAAATGCCCCCACAGAATACACCTGCTGGCTATAGGTGTACAGGTTCAAACCCTGTACCTTTGCTTCAGGGTAAGAAGAACCTAAAGTCCTTAACCACCACCATTTCTGAACATTATTCAGATTTGTTTTTCTAATGGTTGTTAGCTATGGTGAGAAGTGAGAACTGAGAACTGAAGTTGTATTTCTCCCATTATTGTTTTTGTTGTTTGTCCAGGTTTTTTGTGCTAAGGTGTGAAGTGAGAATGGTATTTGTATTCCCTCATTATTGGCTTTGTTTATCCAGGTTTTTTGTGCTAAGAGGTTGAGAGCTATCTAAATCATAGCCATTAAGTTTGTCTTCCTATTTTTCAAACTGCTGCTTTAGTATAGTGGTATGTTGCACTGACTGTAATGTATATGGTTCTGGGTTCAAGACATGCATGGTGATAACACAGCATTTTATTCTAGCAACTTTCCAAAATTATACAAGCAATGTTTAAGATGTGTCCTTGGTTTTTGGGCTTTTGCCCCCCCCCCCCAATAAATGTTAGCTTTTTCCAGATTTCTTGTGCTGCAAAGTTCAGAGATACAGTTGAGTGTTGACATTTTACGAGGAGCTGAGAGCTGCAGGGGAACTAAAGTTTAGTGCTGCTCATGCTGAGTCTGCTTGCACTATTGATAGCACAATAGGTAGTGTACTTGCTTTTGATGCAGAAGGCTGTGGGTTCTTCTCCCGCAGTAGGTAGATGCATTGTTGATACTGTACTGTGTTGTAAAGGGGGGTGGGTGCTGTAGTCCATTTTGGCGAAGATATCTAGTAGTAACTATGAACCTGTTATCAGTTTGCCATCCATTCCCTATTGCAATATTACTAGTGTATCATTGTTTTTAATGCAACATAGGCAATGTATTCCTCAAGGGCATCAGGCACTTTATTTGTAGATGAAGCCATGAAATATAAAGTTGTTTACTAGCAGCAGCCTCTTCATTAGTTACAGATTTCTTTAATGTGGAATTATGTAGATGGCTTTTACTAGTTCAGAGATTGTGCATATTTACTGATACTGGTGGACTGTAGAAGTTTGAGTAGACTTTTATGATAGAAATGTTATGAATTGGGCTGTTTTGTCATTATTGGTGCATGCATTTTGTTTCATTGTTTACTGGAAAAATGTTCAAACCAATAAATTTAAAATGCTCTCTAACAACTATATTGTATTGTACAAGGAATATAATTTAATACAATCAGGAAGGTGTATCAAAGAGCACATGTATGTTTCATGAGCAAGGGGCCTATGATTTGAAAACAGCCCAAAGTTAATCTTTATCTGCCACTGGCAAAATGTATTTTCTTTGAATGTGGGTTTCAATGCTGTTGTAATGAATGTGAGTTTCAAGGGCAGAGAAGTTTTAATGCTAAGTCTAGTTTCATTGTGAGACTGCATTGCTTTGTTTAGCAGATATTTATTGGTGTTCATGCTGTAAAATGCAAAATAAAACTTTTCTGGCAAATCATTTAGGAATGAAGTCACTAAATAATGACCAACATTAAGTTTCAGACGTCACAATCTTCAGAAAAATGCATGCTAAAGCAAGACCTGACATTCTATCAACTGTCTTAAGTTTATACAAGATCAATTTTTAGTACTGTTTGTATGTTTCCCCAATATATTTGGCCTTGCCCAGATTCCCTGCATTAAGAGGTTGAGAGATATGTGCACATAAATCGCTTTGTAGAATTAGGAATATCCAAACCTCTCAACTGTCCCCAATTTTGGCTCAAAATGTTGCTCTCCCCCTAATAATCTCTCCGCAAAATAGCAATTTTGGAAGAAAACGTGGAGGGTTTACTTTTATAAATAACTGTAATGATCAGAGTTATACATTACTTTTATTTCAGAAATGCATGTAGATTCTCTAATTTTGTCAGCTGTTCAAGTTAACTGTGCTCATATTAAAATGGTGTCCCTTCTTAGACAGGTTTCCAGGTGTACTGTCTGGCAATTTTATATTTTTGCATCACATTTTTGGTCCGTTTTTCATAAAATTGCGGTATTCTGGCAAATTAGTGGCAAATCATTAAAGACTGAAGTTAGAAAATAATGGCAGACATTTGAGTTTCAGATTTCATATCTTTCAGAAAATTCGTACTAATGCAAGACCTACTACTATTCTATTATCTTTCTAAGTTTATAAGAGCAATATTTTAAAAAAAATGTCCTTATTTTTGGGCCTTTGCCTCAGTTTTATTTATGAGTTTGTTGCTCTAAGAGGTTGAGAGGTGTCTGTGTGTGTGTCAGTGTGTGTGTGTGTGTGTGTGTGTGTGTGTGTGTGAGAGGTAGGAAGGTAGCATACCTCTCATCTGTCCAAATTTTGCAGAATGTCCAGATTTTTGCCCCATATTTTTTGTCTGTTCCTCATAAATTTTGTGATTTTCTAGAAAATCATTGAAGGCTGAAGTTGCTAAATAATGACAGACATTTGAGTTTCAGACTTCATGTCCTTTAGAAAAATTCATACTAGCACAAATCCTGTTATTCTAGCAACTTTCTCATACTAGCACAACTCCTGTTATTTTAGCAACTTTCTAAGTTAATGAGAGCATTTTTAATATCTGTCCCTGTTTATTTTAGGCTTTGTCCATATTTCTTGCAGTAAGAGGTAGGTAGGGGTGTGTGTGTGAATGAAACACCCTAGTTAGGGGTAGCAGGTGGTTAGTAATTTACTCAAGCTCAAAACCTGTACCTTAGTTACAGAAAACAAAAGCATAACGTCTCTACCCCAACTACCATGCTGCATTTTTCAAAGAACTGACATTTCAGGTTAATTTTCAGTTCAAGAAACCGAGTTTGAGTGAATCTATATTATATTACTGAAGAGGCATTACAGCGAATGCCTCTTCATCAACACTAAAAGAGTGAACCGTGAATTATGAGAATGGCCGTAGCTTGGCTGGGGAGGGGGGTAGCAGTTTTAGAGCTGTGAGTACAAATTTTAAAATCCTAGCTACACCCCTGCATCATACTATGTTACCCAAGGATGCTCTCTTGCACTGATGAGGCTGGGTCCCAACAAATGAACACCTGATGTACATCCAAAGTTTGAGTCTGCTCTCAGAGCCCTGCTTCTGTGGAAGGTGATAGTGGACCCTACATAATCTGAGCATTTGAATTGGCAAAGGCTTAGGAAGAAGAGTCCCTAATCCTTAGTGTCACTACACTAACCTGAGAGGACTGGAAGGACTGTTTCACAGATACAGGCTGAGTATTAATATACTCTGCTCACTTGACAATGGAAGTGGCAATGCAGACACCCCAAGACATCCCCTCAAGCTGGGTGGCAGGGGTGTACCTTTCAAAGATATCTTATCAGTCAATAAGGGATGTAGGCTCAAGTCATTATTAGTTAGGGAAGAATTAGCAGCATGCAAAACTGATCCAAGGGATGACTTACCAGGAACAGGATATACAAATATCTGTTCTCCCTCTTTTTTGCCTATTCATGATGCTGTGGTAACAACCTGGAATAACAGGATGACTCCCCGCCAGTCTTTATGGAAGAAGTCCTCAGCAGCTACCATTCTGAGTAATGTCAGACATACTAACTCCTATCTACTCTGTATCCAGGTGCCTGTGTTGTAATGCTTGTTCTTAAAACAGTGTTTGATGTCATACTCCTCACCAAAGCAGTACAGAAAGCAAATTCTGACTCATGATCTGAAGACTGCAGAAACACTCAGACTTGAATTTGGAACTTTTGCATGACTTTACTTTTCATCTTCAGGGTATTATTAAGATAACAACCAAATTAGTCTTACTGTGCTAGGCTTGGAGTTATTGGGCTTTGTGGGTCTGTGTTTCTTGTCACAGTATTTTGATTTGTGATGATCTGGACCCCAGCCCTCATTCAGCTGGCCTGTTAATACAGCTGGGTTCGCTAATAGCAGGACCCTGGGTCTTGTATGTCATACTGAAATCACTCTTCTTCTTTGTGTCATCTGCTGTCATGCTTTCTTCATGGTGTCAGTGGAATTAATTGAGGAAATTAGCTTCACTGAAAGGAATTGTGTTTTGTGGTTTTTGGAAAGTTTTTATTTAGTTGCATTTGACTGCAGTAAATTCAGCTTTGTAAATAAATTGACCAATATTCATCATGCCTGTAAATTAATTTTTATGGACCGTATGACTAGTCTGACTTTATATTATGTTTGTAAATTTTTGTTTGAGCAACCTGATGATTTGAATATTTTGGGAGTGGACCTGAGTGATGGAATTTTTTGAGAAGCAACACAGCTTAGATGTTTTAGCTCATGGGTGATATGAGTGATTTAATTATATGTATTAAAGTGTGCTTGTGTGTACTTGTGCACATATGCATCTTGTTCTTTTTCTGTCTGTGTCATTTTGTCTGGTGATTCAAAGTCTATTTTATCTTTGTGAGATTTTACTCTACAAGTGAATCACACTGTATCATTTTTCACATCATATATTTAATCTAGGTTAACTATTAACTTTGAACTTACTGTGTTTCATTTATGATGTTGTGAAGTACCTAAGTTTAACCACAAAAGTAAAGTGAGCTGACTGAAGCATCAAGATCTAAACAGTGTGACTGTTAGAAAAGAAACAATAGGGGAGAGGCGTAATCTCATTGCCAAACACACATTGTTTAACATTTTGACCAGATCTGAGGATAGCAGCACAGGAAATACCAGTTATCTCTGCATAAGGCCCCTGAAGACAGATCTTTTCTATCCCACATAAGCAAATATGACTTGTTTTTATATTTTTTAAATGTACTTTTTTATCTGTAGCCAAGCAAAGAAGTCAAAAAAAAGAGAGAAAGTCTGAGGCACATTTTCTCTTTTTCCAGTAAACATAAACAGAGTCCTTTCTGCGGGACAGAGGTGAACGTCCAGCACAGATACATGTAGAGAAATGTCTAAGGAGGCAACAGTGAGGAAGCGTCAAGCCTATGGGCAGGTTAAGATAGGTCTTAGAGAACAACACTGTTAAATGACACGTTTGTATCCAATTACGGTATGCTCATTCCCCAGAAACTACCAATTCAGAAAATACTGCATTGATATGCCAGATTTAGCAACGAGTGCAGCTATATCTTTAGTGCCTGATTACTTACCTTTAGGAGCTGCTAACATAACCAGTTGGAACTGTGTTAGCTGACAAGATTAATGACAGTGTCAGAAGTAATGGTATATGCTGCTCCGAACAGACTAGGTGGAACCTGTAACCAAGTAACTGCAAACCATAAAGTATAAAAACTCATCATGCACTCCAAACTCCTTATGAGGGTCAGCAGACGACAGAATGTGTGTCACAGCCAATATCTGGCTCAGCTAGCAGTCCCGGTTTCATTTACTGCTATGACAATGGAAGACTGGCTATTAACATATATATATATATATATATAGAGAGAGAGAGAGAGAGAGAGAGAGTGACAGATTTTTTTTATGTTTTGATATCCTATTCTTCAAACTCAAGCCACTGACAGAGGAAAGGAATAGTATGTGACACCTAGGAAACGTGAGAAATGTGTTTATCAAATCTCCTACTGTACTTTTACTTGGATCTTACCATCAGCTTTGTGCTGACATGAACCTAAGGGAACCTGATGAGCAAGGCCTTCTAAACTAAATAATCACTCTCTCAGATTTTTTCAGTCTTAGTCAAGGATTTTTAGACTAGAAATCGTATAAGAGTTTTGCCTGTTGTTGTTTAACAGAAGAATTGAGTGTTATGCAAGAGGTGTAATAAAGTACAGTTGTGTAAAATCTTACCATAATGGTAGATGATCTTTACTGTTGCAGTATTCATAACATTAGGGATCCCTGGCAAGGGTGGGCTGACATCCAGCCAGTATACATGAGCCTTAGGTTGCTTTAAGGTATGCCGTATGTCACACATATGCTCCTTGTGGAGCATAGGGCATAAAGGTGACATCTAGATATACCATCCTCAGAACTGAGAGCCCCAGTAGGAATACCAGTCCAAGGGGAAAAAAGAAGTAACCAGTACATTCAGAAGATAAATGGAATGGGGCAGGAGGGAATGAGTGAATACTGCAACAGTGACGAGAAGGACATTTACCGTTATGGTAAGACTTTACATGTACTATGTCCTTTCATTTCACTGTTGCAGTATTCATAACATTAGGGAACATGCCAAAGCTCAGGAAGAAACTTGGGAGGAGGAAGGACCAGTAGAGTCCTCTAGGAAGCCATGAAGGATGGCTCTAGCAAAATCAGCTCTAGCTCTGGTGATTCCACCCAATTTGTAGTGTTTGGAAAAAGTATGCATAGAAGTCCAGGTAACTGCTTCAAGAATAGAATTAGTATCCAACCCCTTAAAAAAGCACCAGAAAAAATCACAGCTTTAGTAGAATGAGCCTTAACAGAACTAGGAAGGCTCTCACTATGAAAAAATGACAAAAAGAAATAACTTTAGAAATCCAAGAAGAAATAATTTGCTTGGACACAGCTAATCCTAAGGACCTAGGATGAAAGGAAACAAAGAGCTGATCACATGTCTTAATAGTTTCAGTCTTATCCAAATAAAATCTGAGTTGTCTATGCACATCCAAAATGTGCAACACTTTCTCAATGACATTGCGTAGAAGGGAAAAAAGCAGGCAAAAGAATAGACTGATTAAAGGACAACTCATTTAGTACCTTGGGCATAAAAGAAGGATTGGAATGCAAGGGCACACTGTCCTTATAAAACACCAAAAAAAGGAGGACTAGCCATAAGGGCTTGAATCTCAGACACTCATCTGGCAGAAGTAAGGTCTAACAAAAGAACAGTCTTCCAAGAGCAATGTTGCAAGGAAGCTGAAGCTGCAGGCTGAAAAGGAGTCTGAGTCAGTTTCTCCAAAACAAAATTAAGATCCCAGGGAGGAGGAACAGGCTTCCTAGGAGGCCTAATATGAAGGATGCCTTTAAGGAATTGTTTAGCTTCAAATCTAAAAGCTAAAGGAGGAGAAAAAGGCAGACAAGTTGAGATAGCTGATAAATGAGTCTTAGAAGAAAAAGCCAACCCAGTATTGAGCAATTCACACAGATAAGAAAGAACCAAAGGAACATCACCAGAAAGTGGATCCAGGTTAGGAGAAAGATGTCAAACAGAAAACTTCTTCTTTTTGGATAAGTAGGATTTCCTAGTACTGCGTTTCCTGAACTCCTGCAAGACCATAAGCACGCCCTCAGAAAAAAAGTTGTATATATGGAATAAAAATCCTATCACCTACAGTGTCCGCTGAGGAGTGGACAGGTGGGGATTTATTTATTTATTTGCATTTGTTTACCAGGAAGGTCCACTGGGCCACAAAGTACCCATTTTCAGTGGAGGCCAAGGGAGAAAAGCTCCACAATGATTTATACAATACATACATTTGATCACAACTCAGGTGGCTACAATAAGTTTTAATCAGTATACAAAGTATTTAACAAAGTTTTAAACAGTATTCAGAGTTTTTTTTATAAAGAAAGAAGGCAATGCAACTGTACATAAATCTGTCTGCTGACAGTACATGTGTACAAAGGTACAGAAACAAATTATCATACAGGGATAAAAGTGAAGTTTTGAAGGTAATATAGGATAGAGGTAGAAAAGGTGGGAGTAGTAGTAGGAGAGAGATAAAGTCAGGTTATAGGTTGTGAGGAACTAGCACATGAGAATAGCCACTGGGAGGAAAGATGTTATCTCAAAGATTTTTTGAAGAAAGAAGCATTACTAGTGGATCTAAGTAAAGGTGGGAGAGTTACAAAGTCTAGCAGTGGAAAAGGAGTGGAGCATTTGACCATCGGAGAGGTTAGGTTTTTCTACTTGCAACAGCATTTGATTTTCTGAGCGGAGAGGTCTATTAGGGTTATATAGTGTAAGTAAAGAAGGGGCAGGGCAGCTGAATGTATTTAATATTAGTTTGTGGGCAGTTGCTAGTTGTTTGTATGTAAGATGATGAGGAAGTTCTAGCCTGTTTAGTAATTGAAGAGAGGTTCAAGGGTGAGATAAGTGTTGTCTATTAGTGATGAACTTTGCAATTTTGTTATAGTATGAGTCTACTTTGGATTTAAGACTGGCCTGTATGCTGGTAAAGACAGGAGCACCATAAAGAAGAGATGGGAGCAGGAAGGAGGAGGCAAGGGATAGTTTTGAGGAGTAATTGAGGAATGTTTTGTGACGGTATAGCATGCCTAGTTTCTGGTATGCTTTTTTAATGTTGTTGAGAATATGCATGTTGAAAGTTAGGTGTTCATCTAAAGTGACACCTAGAAGTTTAGTATGTGTGACAACCTCAATGATAGTGTTATCTTGGGAGAGAATAGAGAAAGAGTCTTTGTTTATAGTAATGGTCTTCTTAGGAGTAAATAACACAAATTTAGTTTTCTTAGGGTTTAAGGCAAGGTGATTGTTAACCATCCATATTTTGGTGGAGCTGAGAGCTGACTGGGTAAGTTTCAGGAGTTCGGATGGAGAACTGGCAGTCAGATGATGGTGGAATTTTCTGCAAATTGGATGACTGTGCCTTCAGTGAGAGTATAGTGGAAGTCATTGATGAAAATGCTGAATAGCAGAGGCCCTAAGATGGATCCTTGGGGAACACCAGTAGTGGTGTTGAGGAAAGGAGAGAGAGTGTTGCCACTTAGTAGCTTGTTGCCTGTCTGTGAGGTAGTTAGAGAACTAGTGTAGGCCAGAGGGAGAGATTCCTAAGTTGGATAGTTTTCTAAGAAGAAGGGGGTAGGAGATAGCATCAAAAGCTTTGGAAAGGTCGAGAAACAGAGAGAAGACAAGTGTCCTGGCATCTCCCCTAATATCTCCAACTTAGAAATACTCTTGACTAAAATAAAACTCAACCAAAATAAAAATATCAACATCATAGGTGCCTATATTCCTCCTGGCAACAACATAGACAAACTTGAAACCATCCTACAATGGTCCTCCAATAATCTCCCACAAAAGACCATTATACTAGGGGACTTTAATATTAACTGGTACTCCTGCAACTCTGACCACCCTACCACCCATATCAACCTCTACGGCTTTACCCAATTAATTCAAACCACAACAAGATGTGATAAAACTACTAAAAAGGAAACTCTCCTTGACTGGATTCTCACCAACTACTCCACACTTTCCTATAGTTCTGGTACCCTCCCTGATTCACTCAGTGACCACCTCCCAACATACATTATATGTTATCAGGCAAATCCTACTCAAAACTCATCTACTTACCAAACACGTAACACCAAAAATATCAGGCCTCAAGATTTCATAACATCCCTTAAGCTCTGCAACTGGAAACCCGTCAAAACTTTATCCCTGGACAGTGCAGTCGACTACTTTAACACCACATTTTTAAATATAATAAATAACATGGCCCCAATCAGGACAATACAAGCAAAAATCTAATTACTCTCCTTGGCTCACTAAACAGACAAAATCACTCCTAAAAAATAGGATAAAGCATGGCATGAATGGACCCACAAAAAATCAACAGTTACTCATCCGAAGTATCTCCAGCTAAGAAACAAAGCCAAAACCCAAATAAGACTTGATAAGAAGAATTACTATACTAGCTTACAAGCTAAATACCAAAATAATCCTCAGAAATTCTGAACCACTTTAAATAAAATACTACGACCACATCAAACTAAAACCCTTCAACCAACAGCAAGTAATTCCCTAGAATGTATTGCTACCCAGTTTAATAAATACTTCATTGACTCCATCAAAATCCTTATTAACCAAAATTTCCTATCACTGCCCATCAACCTAACCTCTCTTCTAGAAAATAATAACACATTCTCCTTAAAACCAGTCCCAACCCACGACATACACAAATACTTGCTCAGGCTAAAACCCACAACCCTAGCAGCTGACAACCTACCCTCAACATACTTAAAAATAGCAGCTGAAGCCATCTCCTATCCAGTTTCCCTACTTACTAACCATTTCATATCTGAGCAACACATCCCCACTCTCTGGAAAATTGCTCACATCATACTCCTACACAAAGGAGGTCCCTCCACTGACTTCTCTAACAATCGGCCCATAGCAATCCTATCCCCTCTATCAAAAATCCTTGAAAGGTGCATTCACATCCAAATACTTAACTATCTCCTAGACAATAAATTACTTACAAATACTCAGCATGGCTTTCGCCCCTACCATAGTACAGCCACAGCCCTTATTAGCTTCATTAACATCATCAGTCAACTTAGAAATAAAGGTGAGCTAGTATCAGCAATCCTTTTAGACTTATCAAAAGCCTTTGATACAGTGTCTCATAACAAACTGCTGACTGCCTTGTCCAAACTTAATCTAAGCTACTTCACTCTAGCCTGGTTTCAGAACTACCTCGTACGGTGGAACAAAGCTCTTTCTCCCTTACTACCAGTGACTATGGGCGTGCCTCAAGGGTCTCTTCTCAGCCCCCTCCGTTTTAACCTGTTTACAAATAAACTCCATCATGCTACGGCTCTAGCCACCCTTATACAGTATGCAAATGATTCCACTGCCATATGTTCTGCCCCAACTCTATCTGAACTACAGAACTCAACCCAAACATCCTTCAATGCTATTGAATCATGGCTGGCAGATGCCCAATTAATCTTGAACCCCAATAAAACTAAACGTATGCTCTACCATTCCACTAAATTCAAAACCAAATCCACTGACTTCAACATCACTTCCAGTAATAAGACTTTGATCAAACCAGTATCATCCACCCAACTTCTCGGTGTTATTGATCAAAATCTGAAGCTCGACTTACGCATTGCCCAGACTGTAAAAAAAGTACACAAGAAAATAGGTACCTTATACAGATGCAAACACTACCTAACCACAAACTCCAGAATAACCACAGCCAGAACTCACCTTCTGTCAACTTTACTACACGCCTCACCCATCTTTACCAACCTCTCCAAATCAGACCTAACCAAGCTAGATGTCTGCTATAATAAGATAGTTAAATTTGCCACTAGTTGTCCTCATAGAACCCATCATTGTAAGGCTCTAAGACAGCTATCTTGGTTAGAAATACTCTACCAACTCATCCTCAAACAACTCTCTACCGCCCAGCAAATATACTATAAACCAGATAAAACACCAGCTCTACAAGGCCTCCTCAATCCCCATATAACTACCCATCCACTAAGATCCACTAATAAAGCACTAATTGAAGTAACCAGGAGTAAAAATAGCTCAGGTGACTCTCTATACTCCTACTACATTGCTAAACTGTGGAATGCCTTACCACTTGAAATTACAACAATAACTTGCTTAAAAAACTTCAAACATCACATTAAAGCCCACCTCACCAATTTCTGGACCTGTACATGTACTAGGCATGGGTAGCCCAAACCATGGAACTAGCTGATTTTAAAATTTGAATTGCATACGTAATGAGCATTGAATTTAAGTCATATGACTACCTTATGTTGTTTTTTTTTTCTTTCTCACTGTTAATATCAGATTTTAAGTCTTCAGTTTGCTATGCTACCTGCATATAAGATTAAGTATCATAATTGTATTCTTATTGTATAGAATGTCACTACCTGCTACTACTGTAAGAACTGTCTTAGATTATTGGTCTTGTCTCCCACTTGAACAATTTATTCTGTTTTAGTCTTTTTACCGTTATGAATGTCTGTTACTATTTTTTTTCTTTATTGTATTATACAATTTTCTTTCTACTAACATAATAGCCTGCTAACAATGGAGCTTTTCTCCCCGGGCCTCTGCTGAAAAAGGGTTTTATGCCCAGTTGGACTCTCCCGGTAAACAAATGTAAAATAAGTAAATAAATAAATGTTGAGCCTGAATGATAGAGTCACATAAGGATATAAGAGCTGTAGTGATGCTATGTCCGGGTCTAAAACCATGCTGGGTTGCTGACAGCACATAACTGTCAAGTAGATAGTTAAGGAGTTGGCTGGGAATACATTTCTTTGAGATAGGAGAGAGAGGGAGAATGGCAATGGGTTGAAAGTTAAAGATGTCTGTGGTGTTTCCACCTTTGTGCAGTGGGAGGATGAATACTATTTTCCAAATGGTGGGAACATAAGACTCTTGAATGGACCTATGAGGAAGTAAGCTAACAGGGTAGGCAATTTTGAAGGAATTCTGGAAGTAGGTTGTCAAGGGCATTATTGCATAGCTTCAGTTTCAGAAGTAGTTTTTTTACTGTGGCAGTAGGGATAGGTGCTAGAGAGAAATTATATGAGTGGGGAGAGGAGGCATTTGTAGTTGGAGGATTTGATGGGTTAGGATGATTTTGAGGGAAGCTGGTGGTGAGATTAGCTATGATGTTTATAAAATATGTGTCGAAGAGTGTGGCTATTTCAATGGGGGGGGGGGGTTCTGGATTTGGATAGGGGTTATTGTCTGACACTATGGATAGTAGACTGTTGATTGAGCTCCAGAAGTGTTTTGGATTTTGTTTGTGTTGGTTTTGTAAAGTATGATAGTAATCTTTTTTATCCTTAATAACTAGGTGCTTTACTTGGTTGCAAAGATCTCTGTGGCTTATAAGGTCAGAGGGTTTTTTGTGCTTATGCCAAAGCTTCCAGGCTTTGTCTCTAGTGGCCTTATTCTGTTTGGTTGCTCTAGTGAGCCATTGAGTTTGACTAGTTTTTACACATTTTAGCCGGGAAGGTGTGAGGCTATTTAATACCCTAAGGAATATAGAGTTGAAAAATTATTCTGCGTCATCTAGCAGAAGTATTTTTAAGGGATCCAGTTAATGCTGTTTAAAGAACTGCTAAAGGTTGTAGGGCAAAAATGTGATAAGTCTCTAGTGTTTTTGTAATAATGTCTGTTTAATGCTGATGTGGTTTTACGTATTATAATAGGCAGGCAAGTGGTCACTGATACTATTTGGGAGAGTTCTGCAGTGGAGATTTTACTGGGGTCAGAGACCACGATCCAATCTAAGACTGTCCCACAGCTGTTGTTTTTGTTGTGTCTAGTAATATCAGTGATTAGCTGGCAGTATTTATATAGGTTGATGTTTGTGGAAGAGTGTTGCTGTGAGACATCTAACCAATTAATATTAACATTGCCAATAATTATTGTTTCTGTAGTTATGTTGTTGGATGTCCAAGCTAAGATTTCCTCTAAAATGTGAATATTATTGCTGGGGGAATGTACACGACAATGATAAAGAGGTTTTTGCTTTCATTAATTTTTAGGAAGGCTATTAAGATTTCTGATGTAGAGAAGTTAGGTATGGATGAATTGTATGAAACTATATTGAAGGTGTTGGGGTAGATCAATGCTACCCCTCCACCTTTTTTACATGGTGTATCTGAGCACAGGCATGCAAAGCCAGGGGGAAGGAATTTTGAGCTTTTAATGTATGGTTTTAGCCATGTTTCTGTAGTGGCAATAATGTCAGACCTGTTATGTGTTATCTAGGCATGGAAGTCTGGTATTTTGTTTTGAATACTTTGCAGGTTAATTTTAGTTAGATTTAGAGATGTGCAGGGGCTGTGTAGGTTGAGAGATGAGGAAATCGGACCTGGATTGGGATGGAGATCTCTGCTTAAGGTTAGTTTGGAGTAATTAAGTAGGACAGTAGTGGGTTCTTGTTTCTTTTTTATGTTATGGCAAAGGTAGGTGGTATGGTTTATGCTACCTTTATCATTTTAGGAGGAGGATTGTTAGTTTAAAGAAGAGAATGTTGTCTTTTGTGTATAGGTTAGACAATATGTTAGAAAAGGCACTGAGAGGTAGACTTTGAGTAGAGGTTGTGGATGTGGGTTTGTGGTAGACATTATTAATTTGTAGTGAGGTAAGTTGCAGTAGGAAGGTTAAGGGTAATAGGAGACTGAAGGGCGTCAGTTTATATATCAGTGTTATTTTGTTATGGTGGATTATAGAGAGGTAGAGTTATAGGTTAGCAGATGTGAAGTAAATAGAAGATGTTTACCAAGTAGTGAGGGGGGAGGAGAAGAGTATGTGTAATTGGTAGTAGGATAAACACGTGGGTGTTACAGATCAAAGTACATGTATGTGGAAAGGACAGTGATTGGATTGGAGCTTATAAGGGGTGGAGTTAAGGTGAAAATAAATATAATTGAAATGGGGGTGGGTGGGAATGGGTGTAGGGTAGAGGAGTGGATTGAGCCCGAGAGTAGTGAGGGCAAATGGAGTGGGCTGAACTGCAGGAAAGTGGAAAGCTTTGAAGAAAAACTATCTGGAGGCCAAGGAGTCAGATTACAGAGAGTTAGCACAGGAACAGTGGGCGGAAAGAGTGTAAAACAAGGTATATGCACTGTCGAGCATCTAAGTGTGGGGCCAAGCTAAAGTAAGAGGTACTTGCAGGGGGGCAGTACAGCTTCTGGAAGGCCAGTTATAATCATAAGTCTCAAATGAAAATATAGTTAAAGTAGCAAAGGGGAAAGTGGATATAGGACAGTGGGCTGGGAGTAAATTCACAAAACTGGGGAGAGGTTGTGAGTGGGACTGAGAAAGTAGTGTGCACGCCACAACCAGTACAGTTAATTGTAAGCTAGAACCTGTATGTTTAATTGTAGGCTAGAACAGTACTTTTAACATAATGTTAGAGGAGTACTTTGAACAGAGCAGTTAATCAGAATGACATACTATATACTTGTGGTAGATAAAGGGCATGCCACTCATTTCTGATTTTATTATTCCAGCTGTGTCTTGGTCAGTGAAGGAGAAATGCAATAACTTTTATGTGGGCAGTATATACTTGTGATTGATAAAGGGCACACTGCTCAGTTCTGGTAGGTTATTATTCCAGCTGCATCTTGGTCAGTGAAGGAGGGAATGGAATAACTTCTATGTGGGCAGCTGTTGTCCAATTTTCCCTTATGACTGTGAGTTCCACAACTGAGTGGATGACAGATCCCTTGTCCTGTGTAAGTCCATCATGTGAGGTAAGTTGTGATGACTGCCCTTGGCTAAATGCAGAAGAAGAGGTAATCAATGCTGTCTCAGCCAAAAGGGAGTCACCAAACAGGATTTTGGGAGCATTTTGTTGAATTTTGAACAGGACTTTTGGAATGAGGGGATGGGCAGGGAAAAAGTAGTGAAACATCCCTTTCCAAGAAAATGATAGGGCATCCACCTTCCAAACCAGAGGACATGAGACTCGGCACAAAATAGAGGACGTTGTCTGTTCTGACAGGAGGCAAAAAGATCTATTTGAGGGTACCCCACTGATGGACAATGTCCAAAAACACATCTCTATGAAGCATCCATTCATAGGATTGAGGTAAGGATCTGTTCAGATTGTCTGCCACAATGTTTTGACATGAGGGAATGTAAATTACCTGAAGAGTCACTTGATACATGATAGCAAGATCCCACACTAGGAGTGCTACCCGGCAAAAAAGATAAGATCTTGGCCCACCCCTCCATTTGTTTACATAGCATATCACTGTGGTATTGTCTGTAAACACCATGAGATGTCTTGAGGATAAAAGAGGATGAAAAGCCTGAAGTGCCAGCAGAAGAGCTCTCATCTCTCTGACACAGATGTGGTCTTTCCGTTGACGAGGTGATTAGACCCTATGCACCTTTAGGGAGCCAAAATCTGCTCCCCAATCCACATCTGAAGCACCTGTGAATAGCTCCTGAGAGGGAATAGGGGGATGAAAGGGGAGCCCTGGAGTGAAAGACAACTTCTGGATCCACTAGAGAAGTTCCTTCTTGAGTCAAGGCAGGAGAAGAACTACAGATTCTAGAGGATGTGCATGTTGAAGCTACAGTGACTTCAGAATCCACTGAAACTTTCTCATGTGGAGTTTAGCCAGAGGGAGCATAAGTGTGATGGATGCCATGAACCCCAGACCCCTGAGAAATTCCCTGGTTTTTGTACAGGTCAGAGGAAGAATAGTTTGAAAAAGGAAATGAGTGTTAAGGCCCTGGGAGGAGGGAGGGATGCCAACATAGGCACAGTCTGTATCCTTTACCCCAGAAAAACATGGTCTTGAGAAGGAGTCAGAAAATAATTTTTGAAGTTTATTGTGAACCCCAGGCTTTGTAGAAGAGAAATGGCAAATTAAGATTTTGCAACAGGATCTCTAGACAGGATGCTTGAAATAGAAGGTCATCCAAGTAAGGAAAGACTTAGATCCCCTTAATCCTGCATAAATCAATCACAGGAGCGAGGCATTTGGTGAATACCCTTGGGGCAGTAGAAATGACAAAGAGCAAAGCAGAGAACTGAAAATGCCAGAAAGCAACATAGAACTGCAAAAACTTCCCAAAAAAGGGGATGAATTGGAATATGGAGATAAGCATCCTTGAGATCCAGAGACACCATATAAGTCTGATGGATCAGAAGAGGGAACAAAGTCTGAAGGGACAACATTTGAAGAATGGCACCTTCAGAAAAGTGTTTAGATGAGAGAGGTCTAGGTTTGGTCTCCGAGTACACTCTTTCCTTGGCACTAGAAACATCCTGGAGTAAAATCCCTTCCTCCTTTGAGACACAATCATCTCTTAAATAGTACCCCAAGTCAAAAGATCCCAAAGCACCTCTGGAAAGAAAGAAAATTGCTCCTGAGGGGGCTGGGGAATACACATAAAAGGGGGAAAGGATTTCCGGATCATGAATTACCCATGGTAAATGATGGACAGGACCCAGGAATCCTGAGAGTAATCTGTAACCAAACAGGAAGAGAAAGAGATAAAAGCAAAGAGAAAGAAGAAAGTGGATGGGAAGAACAGGATAGTCAGACAGCACCTGGATTATCTGGAGAGAGAGACTTCTGAGACACAGAAATCTGAGTAACTTTAGCAGGAGGAGCCCACTTACCACCCTTTTTACCCTTAGGAGGAGGGCAAGATTGCCAGTGAACAAAAACTGACTTACTGGGGTGCTATCTTTGGAATTTAGCCACTGGAGAAACAAAGATGTTTAAGTTCCTGTAAAGCCTTAACTTTGTCCTGAAGGGACTTGAACAAAGCAGCAGCAGCTTCCCCAAACAAGTGTTTATTATCAAGAGGAGCATCCATCAACTTAGCTTTAATATCATTCAGCAAAGGTTGAAGCCAAAGCCAAGAATATTTCCTCATCACAGAACAAAAACAGCAGCCCTAGAAGAAGTATCTGCTGCATCATAACTACACTTGATGGAATGACGAGCCACCTGGGAGGAAGTCCCTAACAGAGAAAGGGCAGAAGTCTTACCCTTAAAGTCTAGAAGGTCCGAAATAACCTAACAAGTGTGGGATAAGAGAGCCAACAAATATCTGGACATATGAGTCTGATAATTAACATCCCTAAAAGCCAAAGTGACAGAAATAAACCATCTCACCTAGCCTTTCCATGGTCCTGCTATCTTTACATACATACATGCATACATACAAATGTTTCAAAGCATGGGCATTAATGCCCTTCCAGCTTGTCAATATACTAAAACACTTGTTCCCATAATAAATGTCCAGGGTGTTCTTACAAATATCTAAACTAGTACTTGCTTTAATGTAATTTGGTAGTCTGTTCCAAGCATCAGCTACTCTGTCAGACAAACAATTAGTACACTTCTCATTCCTATAGAATCTTCTACATAGGTTATCTGATGATTCTCTAGTACTTTTTGATAACTCCAAACATTCCCAAGGATAGTTGTCCCTAAATACCCTATATACCTGAATAAGATCTCCTCTTAAATATCTGCAAGAGACACTGTACAAGTTCAGATATTTTAGTCTTTCATAATAACTTAGATTTTCACATCCAAGGATGCCCTTGGTATATTTTCCGCTGTACTCTTTCCCATTTATTCATGCTTGTTTCCTATAGGGTTTCCATATTGTTATTCAATACTCAAGTTTGGGTCTAATGTAACTAACAAACAATGACTTCATTATGTTTGACTTCCTAGACTTTATAAATCTTTTTATACAACCTATAGTTCTATAACTATCATTAGCCAATTGGTTGATATGATTAGAAGTACTCATAGCTGAATTTACCCATATACCCAGGTCCTTAAATGAGTCTACAGTTTCAATCATTGTGTGCTGTATTAAATATTCACCTTTCAGTTTATGTCTCCCAAATCTCATATGCTTAGTTTTTGATGTATTTATCAACATATTATGCTCCTGTGCCCAAATGGTCAATTTAGTCAAGTTATTTTGCAGACATGCCTTATATGTAACACTTGTAATCAGTTTACCCAATTTCAGGTCGTCAGCATATAGACTGTAGAAAACCTCAGATGAAAAAGTTAGGTTGGAAAGATACAATCTAAACAATAAAGGGCCTAGGACAGAGCCCTGTTGGATGCCTTGACTGTAACCAAGGATTTCACCTGTCCAGTTGGTGTGTGACACTTGACGTGTCCTATTTGTAAGCCATGCAGCTATCCATCTTATCACAGTAAATCGATACTTAATTGTAGTAATTTATTGATCAGTGTTTTGTGTATGACCCTGTCAACTGCTGAAGTTAAATCTATATAAATCACAGCACAATTGTTCATTCACAGCTGTTATTATATTGTTATAAAACATCATGTTACAGGTTGTACTAGATCTATTTTCAACACATGAATGCTGATATATGGTTTCAAGTCCCAACCTATCCAGTTCTGACAATAACTTATCCAGTATTACCTTCTCCATTATTTTTCCACAACATGAAAGTAGACTTAAGGGTCTATATGATTCTGGGTCTGTCCTACTCCCCTTTCCCTTAAAGACAGGTTTAATAAGTGCATGTCTCCAATCTTGAGGAATCTCCCCATATTTATATGACCTAGTGAATAATAAATATAATGGTACTGTAAGTTCTTGCTGAAGTGTTCTCAGGTCATTGTTACTTATTCCGTCTCCTCCCTGCTCTTTGTTTGGATCTAGTTTGCACAGTTCTTTTTCAATATAATCTAATTTGATTCCAGTATCTGGGGTTACCTGGATGTCACTAGGATATCTTACCACCCCTTTTTGTGGAACCAAACTGTTTTGCGTAAGATTTTGTAAATATATTTACAATCTGTTGTGCCTGAGAATAAATTTTAGAATCTGCACACAGTTTATCAATTTGTGTATCTTTACTCCTTCCACATCTTATGTATCTATAAAATGGTTTGCTATTATGCTCAATATATTTATATACATTTTGTTAAAATTTTCCTTGATCTTGTCTAACACTATGCTTAATCTGTTTGTCCAGCTTGTTTATTTCAGTGTTCAAAGTTGTAGTTCGACCTCTCTTCCATTTCTTATATTTTTTGTCTCTCACCTTATTCAGGTATCTTGTTCTTATGGAAATATATCCCCCTGTTGTTGTGTGCTAGCTCCTGATGTTAAACATTTTTTTTTATTTTCTGCACTCAAACAATTTCTCTTTCAAAACTTTCTACATTTCATCTGCAGTTTTTTCACTGAACACCTCACTCCAATTAGTTTTATATAGTAACTCTTTTGCTTCCCTTTAATCTGTAATTAACCTTCTGTGCATTGGTTAGATTTCAGTTTGGCAGAATTAACAAATTAATCTTAATAACCCCATGATCACTGCGCATCAATGGTGGTAAAACTTGACTTGAAGTTACAGTAATTCCTTTGGGAACACAACCATATCTAGTATATTCCGTCTCCTGGTAGGTTTTTTTACAACCTGAACCATTTGTTGTTCCTGAATATACTCTGTGAATAATTTCTTTACTAACATTGTTGAATCAATATTATTCCAGTCTGTTTCTGGTAAATTTAAGTCCCCAGCTAATATTATTCTTCCCTCCTGTGTTTCATGTAAGAAATGTATGAATTCCTCTAGGTCATATGCACTTGACTTTGGTGGACTATATACTCCAACAATTGTTATATGTTCCAGGGTTGTCTTTATTATCACAGTTATATAGTCTATAGTATTGGTGTTATCATTGAACATGTAATAATCACAGGTCTCATAGCTATCTTTAATCCCTATCATAACACCTCCACCTGATTTTTTGTTAGAATGTCTGTTACAGTAAAAACATTTATACCCTGACAGAACTAGTTTCCAGTCATTGTTCTTTAACCATATTTCACAAACAATAACAACATCAATCTTGTGGGAACGTAGCAAATTTTCTAATAAAAAAACTTTATTATTAATGCTCCTAGCATTAACAACCATCAGAGATGCATCAAATGTTGCTATCTGTGAACTGTTACATTTTTCACCTGGCAAAAATCCTGACTAGTGTTTGTCAAATATTGAAAAATATCTGCTGCAAAAATTACCTTCCCTGATCTAGACAAATGCACACCATCCTGTCTGAACACTTGTGCCCAAAAGAAGGCTTGGATGCTCTACACATTTCCATTTTTTAAAACAGGACATTTTTCCATGTAGGTGTTTATCCAAAAAAATATTTTCATTCACAGTGACCTGACTATCCTTTCTATAGTTGATTTGTGAAAAATATGTCCTAACAACAGTACAAGCTATACACAAAAAGAAACCAAACTGTTGATTCAATAAAGCGAGGTCCTTGCCGAAAAGCAAACACAGCACAAATCTGCCTTTAACGTGTTTATTAAAACTTAAACTGTGACAGTAAATCTATTATCTACATTGCAATGTGCACTTGCTGTGATGCGTTTTACATAGGTAAAACGGATCGGCGTCTGAGGGATCGAATTTATGAACATCTTTACGCCATAAAAAACAGCAAGAGCGAAAACGCTTTAGCAAAGCATATAGGTTCTAACCCTGGTCACAGTTTTTTATTTATGGCTATCGACCAGGTCCCCACTAAAGCTAGGGGGGGTCCGTTTTCACTGATTTTAGAAAACAGGGAGCTAGAATGGCAACTACGTCTGGACGCATTTAGGGATCCAGGTTTAAATAGGAATTGCAATATAGCCCCTGTTTTAAAATTAAAAAGCTACCTTAGGTGACAAATACAATAATTCTTTCCTGACAATATGCCACGGGTAGAGATACAAAATATGTCAATTTGTTGACCTTTATGACCTTATTGAGGCAAAACAATTTTTCGAACATTGAACGGAAGCACATATGAAATTAAAAAGGCTTCTGACATGTTCATTTGTTTAGTGTTTACGGTTAATTTCATAATTCCATAGGTTGTTGTGTGGTGTAGATACAGGAAAACACGCATATACACAACTTTAATATAGAAGGTACATTTTATATACACTGTTGTAGGGAGGTTGACCCAGTCCATCATTTTGGCAATCTAAAAGTTGATTTAACACTATTACCACTCGTTTATAATGACACTTGGACAGGATGTCTTTTATATATTCACAATACATGTTTAAAAAGTATTGTATTAAGCATAGTAATGTTTGGGATATTTGTATGCTTATTGAGGTTGGTACTTTAAAAGTTTAAATGTTTTTACCACATGATGCTGTTTTAAGGAATATTGATGATGTCATTTCCTTTATTTCAGGTTTTTAAACTGAGTTTAATATTGTTGTTTTACTTTCTGAAGAAGCCGCGGTTTCCGTGGTGAAAATGTTCATGTTTTAATAAACACGTTAAAGGCAGATTTGTGCTGTGTTTGCTTTTCGGCAAGGACCTCGCTTTATTGAATCACCAGTACAAGCTATATTATCTAGGAGGGCTGTCAGTTCCCGTCTTAACAGTCAGAGAATCTTTGTTGGTGACATCATTTGTACCAACATGAATAAAAACAGATCCATACTTCCTTATATTAAGGCGTTCAAAGGCTTGTTTCACATCTTCTATTTTTGCTCCTGGTAAGCATAACACTACTCGATGTTCATTATCATCTCTGCAAATATAAGTATCAGTTCCTCTAATTGAATCTCCAATTACAAGAATATCTTTGCTGACCATCTCTGAATAATCTTCAGCTTCTAATACAGTCATTTCTGCTCTATCAATTGTTACGAAGGATAGAGCTTCATCACTATTAGTCTTATTAATTCCACTGTTTTCATTGCATATTAAAGTCTCATCCAGCTGGCATTGTAAATCCATAGCTTGAGACATGTAGTCAATGTTTGCTTTTCTCTTCCTTTTTCTTACAGTAATGTTCTTCAATCCTTCCATGTTCAGTTTTCATTTCTTCCTTGTAACCTGCCCCTTGCCTGATTTTTCTACCTTTTCCATTCTCTTTATCAGAGCGCAGTAACTTGGGAGAAGGAAGCAATTGAGAGGGCTTGTCAGAGGCTTCAGACACCACCAAGGGGTCAGCAGAAGGTCATTTATACAAAACTTTACAGTCCTCAGGCACTCTACAGAATCTATCAGATTTCTTGGGAGCAAGGGGGCTGACAGTCTGGAGCCTTAGAAGCATTAGAGAATCATCCAATAAGGCAGCCAAAATAAGAGGAACAGCAGATGACCTAGGAGAAGCCATCTGCAGCAACTCATAGTACCTTTTTTGTACCTCAGAAATTTGAACACAATCCCATTTAAAGAACTCCATCATCCTTGAGATTGTGTCCCCAGAAGAAATTTCTTCAAAGGGAGTATCAGGACTAGTAGACTCCTCTTCCTATGAGCCATAATCCAAAGCACAGGGAATCTGACAAAAGTAATCAAGGGATTCCTCATCTGAACTCGGCTCTTCCTCAGAAGAATCTTGTTCCCTGGGTCTTTTAAGGGGAGTCGAGGACCATGTGGGAGATGGAACAGAAACTCCCTGAGGAGGTTTCAATCCTATTAAAGCACTAAACAAACCCGAGTAAAACACTGCCTCTCACTTTAAGAGTCCTTTGGAGCAGGAGTAATGTGTTTAGTCTTTTGCTTTTTCTTCAAAGGAACATCCTCCTTATAAAATTTGGAAGGCTCTGACCCAGGATGACATTCCGTGATGGTAGTAGGGACTTCTTCTCTGAATAATATATGAGGAACACCCCCTAGGCCCTTCAGAGATTATCAGTCGTGGTTCTTCCTGAGCACCCGCAGCAGACATCTGCAATGCCTGCTTGGATGTGCTCAAAGTTGGATCCCTGCTGACCTCCAACCAGGTCGCAGCAGAGGAATCAAATAATAAAGCCGGGTGAATCTCTGGACATTCACTCACCTGGAAGAGACATCTGGCAGAGGCTGAACAGCAAAAGATTCAGGCCTAGGTTTCTTGGTCTTCTGCTACACTAGTGGCTGGGGTCTATATTATATTCTTGAATGTCGACAATGTTGAATCTGACATTGTTGACACGAGAAAATCAAATGCTCAGAATCTTGAGCGTGTAAACGGAAATCTCCATAAGGGGAGATTTCTGTTTACTGCAATGTAGTGCTGTCTCGAAGTTGGTATATTTAAGTAGCAGAGGGTGTGGGAGGTACAGCCCCCTTGTGGGGGGTACAGGGGGCACTTGCCCCCCTGCTTAAACCCATTAGGGTACTTTTTTCTTTTTTGTTTTTTTACTCACTCGAGATTCTGAGCGTTCGATATTCTCGTGTCGACAATGTCAGATTCAACATTGTCGACATTCGAGAATATAATGTAGACGCAATGGCTGTCCCTGGGAGCGAGAGGTTCTGTCCATCATATCTTTCATGAGATGCTTAAGATGCTGATTCTCAAGATAAAGTGCCAACGAATAATAGACGAGAGTCTACTACTCAGGGTTTTAGGTACAAATGCCTGACAGATGGAACAGGATGTATGGTCGTGCAAAACACCAAGAAAAAACAGACACTGCTCATGGTGGTCTTTATGGAGAATCTGTCTCCCACACTGGCATTTACCCTTCTTGGATGACATGAAACTCCACAAGCAACAAAAGGAAAAGATAAGTAAAAACAAACCCCAATGGGATCTCTAGATGTCACCTTTATGCCCTATGCTAAGCAAAGAGCACAGGTGTGACATACCTTAAAGCAACCTAAAGCTTTGGTATACTGGCCAGATGTTGGGCCGCCCTTGGCAGGGATCTCTCATGTTATGAATACTGCAACGGTGAAATGGAAGGACATTTGGTGTTACAACTTTGAACAAGGCAAGAGGAATGATTATATCTTACAGTGAGACCTGCAGAAACCAGTTGCATTTGACTTAACTAAAGGATAGCAATATGGCAATAACACAAAAAGATGGTAACAAGTGACTTAACAAAAGGTAATACTTCACTAGCAGCCATTTGTTGAGGATCACATTATAAGTGATGTATAATATAAGTGAAGTATAATGCCGAAAACTTAGGTTCAACCCAAAGCATAAATGACACAAAAACTATCATCATTCTCTGCTGTTATATTCCCCCAGGTAATAACTCTACCATCATTGAAGAAATGTTACAATGGGCCACATATAATCTCGCCCAAGAAACCATCTTACTAGGTGAACTGAACACTGATTGGTCAGCCTGTACCTCTAACAACCTCACTAACCATATTAATCTTTACAGTTTTATTCAACTTATCCAAAGACCCACTAGACTCGACAAAAAAAAGCTACAGTCTAGTCTAGATTGAACACTAGTTAACTGCCCCAAACAAAACTATCAGACAGGATGCCTTCCTGATGGTCTTAGTGACCATCTCCCCACCTTCCTCATGTGGAAACATACCAACATAGCCAAACCCATTGTTTTTAGACAAGTCAGAGACGATCATAAAATAAATATAGAAGAACTAAACAGTATTCTAAACCACAGTAACTGGAAACCACTACAAACCCTAAATCTAGACCAAGCCGTTGACTCCTTCAACAATATTCATGTCAATATCCTTGACAGACTCACACCAATTAGGAAAATAAGAGCTAAGTCAAGCCATGCACCATGGCTAACTAGGGGAAACTAGAGCCCTTTTAAAGTCAAGGGATAAGGCTTGGAGAATTTGGAAGAAATACAATACTTTCCTTGCCAAACAAAGTTACCTACAACTTAGAAATCAGGCCAAGAGACAAACTAAATTCGATAGACAAAATTACTTCCTCAATATCCAAAACAAAAATTCAAAAGATCCCCAAAAGTTTTGGCATGCCATTAACTCTCTACTAAAACTAGGCAAAACTCCCACTCCCACAATTGACAACAAGGACATTGCCTTCCAATTCAATCACCACTTCACAGAATCCATCTTAACACTATCCTCCAAACTACCCAAAAACAACCCTACATATAACCCAAGCAAATGTCCTGACAACATCCTATCCTTTACGCTCTCACCAGTTTTCACCTCAACAATTAAAAAAACACCTCCTAAAACTAAAATCTACCACCCTTGCTGCTGACAATCTACCAGCCAACTTCCTAAAAATAGCTGCTGAATCCTTATCTTACCCTATTTCTATTCTTATCAATCACTCCATACAAGAAGCATATGTCCCACAGCTATGGAAGGTATCATACATTATTCCACTACATAAAGGTGGAAACTCTTATGAATACTCAAATTATCACCCCATTGTCATTATATCCCCCTTATCTAAAATACTAGGGAAATGTATACATTCTCAGGTAACACAATTCCTAAACTCACACCATCTCCTCTCCCCCACACAGCATGACTTCCGACAACACCATAGCACAACCACTGCTCTGCTCTCTTTCACCAATGTGATCAATCAGCATAGAAATAATAACAACTTTGTATCTGCAATATTTCTAGACCTCTCCAAAGCATTTGACATGGTTCCCTACTACTAGACATCCTGACATCCCTATCCTTTGCCCCTTCCGCTATAGCCTGGTTTAAAAGCTTTCTGTCAAAGAGGCAATAATCTGTCCAATGGCAAAGTGTATTATCCCCCTTACTCCCAACTACCATAGATGTACTTAATCTGTCCAATTGCAAAGTGTATTATCCCCCTTACTCCCAACTACCATAGGTGTACCACAAGGCTCCATATTTGGCCCACTTCTTTTGTCCATATTTAACAATAATCTCCATATCACCACACATCATGCTTCACATATACAATATGCTGAAAAATCAGCTCTTATCTGTTCAGCTCCATCACTTCCCACCCTACAACTCACCCAGGAATCCTTTAGCTCTGTGGAAAGTTGGATCACTCAGATCCAACTTATCCTAAATCCTAATAAAACCAAATTACTACTTTTCACCCCCAACAAAACTATTTCCACCTCTCTAGCCTTCACTATCTCCTCCAAAAATTGAATTATTATCTCTCCCTCTGACCATACCAAACTCCTAGGTGTTGAAATTGATAAAAATCTACACTTTGACATCCACATTTCACAAACTATCAAAAAAGTCCATTAAAAAATTAGAACACTATAGAGGCACAGGAAACCCTCTCAAAACAAGCATGGATTACCCTACCCCAAACTCACCGCTTGTCTCCTCTAATGAATGCTGCTCCAGTTCTTACCCAGCTTAGAAAACTTGACCTTGCCAGACTCGAATCATGTTATAATCAAATTGCCAAGTTTGCAACAACTCCACCTTTAGAACCCACCACTGCCAGGCTCTAAGGGAACTACAATGGCTGGAACTTCCTCAGCTACTAACCTATCACCAATTAGTCATTGCCAACAATGTGGTAACACATCAAGAAAAAAACCCTGAACTAGGCCAACTTCTCACCAACTATAATACAAATCGTCCTCTCCGATCTTCCGACAAACCTCTCCTCTGTATCTCTAGGGATAACAATACTGCAGGAAAAGCATTGTTCTCCCACTCCATAGCTAGAACCTGGAATAATCTCCCTCCTGATCTGATTTCTGCCCCTACCTCTTCTCACTTTAAAAACTCACTTAAAACACACTTAAAGAATAAGTGGCTATGCCCATGTATTACATAAGTCCTCAAATTAGTCCACTTATATACCTCACTTCCTGATATACCTACTGTAATATATATTACAGTCTAGGTCTTCTCCTAATGCTGGTTGAATTTGTATACTTATTCTGTTATTAACCATGTGTAACTATTTTTTCCTGTATACAGGGACGTCATGGAGCTCACCGTGCATGTCTTGGTCGAAGCGGGAGGATGTCAAGGACTTAAAGCGGGAGGATTTGTTGGTCTCATTTCAAGGACTTAAAGCGGGAGGATATGTTGGTCTCACGTCAAGGACTTTATTTAGAACCGAGGGGCTGGTGTGTGTGTGTGTGAAAATGCCTCAGGTGGGATAGGGAATACCTCAGGCTTGAACCCTGTACCTTGTATGTAGGTGTTAAAGACCTGAATTCCCTACCCACCACCATTTGTAAAAAATGTGCAGATTTTTGCCTCATATTTGATCTGATCAATATCTGTATCATATCTGTGTTTTTTAAATATTGCAATGCTTGAAATTTGATGGTGCAGTGGTAGCAACGTAGCATTGATGTCTCACAGCTATAGGTTCTTGGGTTTGGTTCTTGGCTGGGGTGCCTTCTTTGGGGGGGGGGGTCTGTATCTTCTCCCTGTGTTTGTGTGGGTTTGCTTTTGTGTCCTCCCATGTTACAAAGACATGTCTGCATTATTTTTTCCTGGGCCTCTGCTGAGAATTGTTTTTTTTTTGTTCCAAGTCAGACTGTTCTGATTAACAAATTGACAGGCATTTAAATTTCAGACTTCAGGTTTCTGAATGTTTACTTCCTTACATATTTGATGGTGCAGTGGCAGTATTGTTGCCTCACAGCTATAGGTTTTCTGGTTTGATTCTTGGCTGGGGTGCCTTCTGTGTGGAGTCTGCATCTTATCCCTGTGTTGGTGACATAGTAAAACAACTTTTTATTCTAGCAATAAATATATACTAACACAACCTTTTTTATAGCAATTTTTTTTAAGTTTATGACTATTTGATATTTGTCCTTATTTTTGGGACTGTAATACCCTGTTATTGGCTTTGTCCAGGTTTTTTGTGCTAAGGTTGACAGCTATGGCAAGAACTGAATTCACTGAATATGTTTGAGGGCTGTTTTCCCTCATTACTGGGTTTGTCAAGGTGTTTTGTGCTAAGAGGTTGACAGCTATGGTGAGAACTGAATTCATTAAATGATAGCCATTTAAGTTTCAGTCTTCCTCTCTTTCACAAAGCAGGTGATTTGGCATAGTGGTATGTTGTTCTGACTATTTTGCACAGTGACCTTGGCAGTAAAATGTATGATGGTAACACAGCATTTTATTCTAGCAGCTTTCCAAGATTATACAAGCAATGTTTAATGTGTTCCTGTTGTTTGCCCTTTTGACCCACCCCTATAAATTTGGCTTTTTCCAGACTTCTTGTGCTGCGAAGTTGAGATGTAGTTGAGTATTGCGTAGATTTTACAAGGAGCTGAGAACTGCAGGGGAAGAGAAGTTTAGTGCTGATTATGCTAAGTCAGCTCACATTGCTAGTAGCACAAAATGTTGTGTACTTGCTTTTAATGCAGAAGGTTGTTGGTTCTACTCCCATAAGGGGTGAATGCTGCTGTACTGAAAGTTAAGACACTAACTATGAGCCTGTTATCAGTTTGCCATCCATTTCCTATTGCAATATTATTAGCTTATTATTAATGTAATTTAGGCAATTTATTCCTCAGGGGCATCAGACACTTTATTTTTCGGTGAAGTCATGAAATATAAAGATGATTGCTAGCAGCAACCTCTTCATTAGTTAGATTTATTTAACGTGGAATTATTTAGATGACTTTTTTTACTACTTCAGAGATTGTGCATATTATTTACTGATAATGGTGGACTGTAAAAGTTTGACTAGACTTTTATGATGGAAATGTTCTGAATTGGGCAGTTTTGTTTCATTGTTTACTGGAAAAATGTTCAAAGCAATAGGAAGGTGTATCAAAAAGCACATGTATGTTTCATATGCAAGAGGCCTATGATTTAAAAGCAGCCCAGAATTAATTCTTATCTGCCACGGGTAAAATGTATTTTTCTTTGAATGTGGGTTTTAATGTTGTTTCAGTGAATGTGAGTTTCAAGGCCAGAGAAGTTTTAATGCCAAGTTTGTTTAGCAGATGTCTTAGTGTTTGTGCTGTAAAATGCAAAATAAAACTTTCAAATGAAGTTCAAATCATCATAGAAGTAAATCAGTATGTACATTAGTGTTTATGGTAAATGGAGTGAAATAGCAAAGTAATGGATCATTGGAATGGCTGCAGGGGGAGGCACCATTCAACCATGGTTTTGTGAGGGGGAAGGGCGGCAAACTTAGACAGCCCCAGCTGAACTATACCTCCCAGCTGTCCAGATTTTCAAAGAATGAATAGATTTTTTGCTTCTTATTTTTGGTTTGTTCCTCAATTTGTGGTTTTCTGGCAAATGATTTAGGAATTAAGTCACTAAATAATGACACACTAGTTTCAGACTTTATAACCTTCAGAAAAATGCATGCTAAAATAAGACCTGTTCTATCAACTGTCCCAGTTAATACAAGAGCAATTTTAGTACTGTTTATATGTTCCCTCAATATATTTGGCCTTGTCCAGATTTATTGCATTAACAGGTTGAGAGGTACATGCAAATTGCTTTATAGAATTAGGCATAGCCAAACCTCAACTGTCCCTGATTTTGGCTCAAAATGTTGCTCTTCCCTAATGATCCCTCCACAAAATATCAATTTTGGAAGAAAACATAGAGGGTTTACTTTACTTTTATAAATAACTGTAATGATCAGAGTTATACATTACTTTTATTTCAGAAATGCATGTAGATTCTCTAATTTTGTTAGCTGCTCTAAGTTAACTGTGCTCATATTAAAATGGTGTCCCTCCTTTGACAGGTTCCCAGCTGTATTGTCTGGCAATTTTATATTTTTGCATCACATTTTTGGTCAGTTTTTCATAAAATTGCAGTTTTCTGGCAAATTAGTGGCAAATTGTTAAAGACTGAAGTTAGAAAATATTTATTTTTTTATTTTATTTATTTTATTTTACATTTGTTGACCGGGCTAGTCCAACTGGATATATATCCGTTTACAGTAGAGGCCCGGGGAGAAAAGCTCCAGTACAGGCAAAACAAACAATGATATATCACAAAAAAATTATTTTGAATAAAAATATAAAAGGTAAAAAAGAGAATTGCAAAATAAAATCTAAATACTTATAAGATGAGTTCAACAAATTAAAAATAAAAACATAATACTGAAGTTAGACTAATAGGAGGCATACTAAAATAATGCAGACATTTCAGTTTCAGATTTCATACCTTTCAGAAAATTCGTACTGATGCAAGACCTATTCTATTATCTTTCTAAGTTTATAAGAGCAATATTTAAAAAAAATGTCCTTATTTTTGGGCCTTTGCCTCAGTTTTATTTATGAGTTTGTTGCTGTAAGAGGTTGAGAGGTTTTGTGTGTGTGTGTGTGTGTGTGTGTGTGTGTGTGTGTGTGTGTGTGTGTGTGTGTGTGTGTGTGGTAGGTAGCATACCTCTCAACTGTCCACATTTTGCAGAATGTCCAGATTTTTGCCCCATATTTTTTGTCTGTTCCTCATAAATTTTGTGATTTTCTAGAAAATCATTGAAGGCTGAAGTTGCTAAATTATGACAGACATTTGAGCTTCAGACTTCATGTCCTTTAGAAAATTCATACTAGCACAAATCCTGTTATTCTAGCAACTTTCTAAGTTCACGAGAACATTATTTAATATCTGTCCCTGTTTATTTTAGGCTTTGTCCATATTTCTTGCACTAAGAGGTAGGTAGGGGTGTGTGTGTGAATGAAACATCCTAGTTAGTGGTAGCAGGTGGTTAGTAATTTACTCAAGCTCAAAACCTGTACCTTAGTTACAGAAAACAAAAGCATAAAGTCTCTACCCCAACTACCATGCTGCATTTTTCAAAGAACTGACATTTCAGGTTAATTTTCAATTCAAGGAACCGAGTTTGAGTGAATTTATATTATATTACTGAAGAGGCATTACAGCGAATGCCTCTTCATCGACACTAAAAGAGCAAACCGTGAATTACGAGAATGGCCGTAGCCTGGCTGGGGAGGGGGGTAGCAGTTTGAGAGCTGTCAGTACAAATTTGAAAATCCTAGCTACACCCCTGCCTGTATATATAGGTCTTGTTATGCCTTCTGCTGTATACTGTATTTTAACATATTGTTTGAAAATTCTCTGTATACTGTATTTTAACATATTGTGTAAAATTGTACTTACTGTGGAGCTTTTCACCCCTTGCCTCTGTTGAAAATGGACCTGTGTCCATTTGGACCATCCAGGTTAACAAATGTAAAATAAAATAAAATAAATAAAATAAATATTAAACATCGAGGAACAGGCATCTATGGAAAATAAAGGTATATGAAGCTTCAAACTGTGTTCTGTTCTACAGCAGGAAAGAACCAGAAGGCAAATGTATCAATGTCTGCTAATAACAGACAGTGAGAAAGCATAGCGAAGTGAATAATTGGGGAAGTCCAGAGTGAAAGACTGATATGACGATAAAAGAACAAGAAAACAACACACAACATGCAAATGAGTATCTTAATACATGAAATAAGAATCTACTGCTGTCTGGTCCTGATTTTGTCCTAATGTAAAAATAAAAATCTACACAATAGTTGGGGAAGGATACTCCCCAAGTGCTATAAAACAGCTGAATTAATTTCCACCAGCAAAATTAACTTGAGAGTAGTCTGACTTAAAATATAAATAATGACCATGGTCTAATGGAGTAAGAACTGCATTCATTAAACACTTGGAACATGGGTATGACTGCTGTCATGTGCACTGAAGAGTCACCCCTGGAATATTAGTAAACAGAGCAATTAAAGGACAACTGCCTAACTCTTTGAAGAGAGAAATGTCAGACAACTACTGAACTCCTTTTAGATCACAATAAGAGGTAGAGAAACTACATCAGTGAACCTTTTCTCTGGAAAATAAGTGCACTGCACACAGTCAAAGAAAAATGGAAGTTATGCGCTTGCTTTATGCTAGAGCCTTTCTTCCCAGGCCTTCCTGATGGGTACCCAGCTGCTTGTCAAATCTGATCAGCCTCTACTAGTGCTCCAAGCTTTGAGCTCCTTTAATACTTTTGTCTCCCTTAATCTCCCGGATGCTAACTCTCTTCAGATCAAGTTTTCTGGCTAATGGCAGAGGAGGATGAATTATAAAGATATGTAGGAGAGACAGACAGAAGAACTTCAGGACAAACTGTCAGGTCTTCAGGAGGAAGACAATTTGGATGGGGGATGGAGGGAGGGAGGGATATCATATCAAATGGACATGCATGAAAGGATCCATCATTATAGTAACTACATAACTTCTGTATCCTACATATCCTGCCCAGCAAATACAAATGATGGGACATAATCCCAAGCTACTCGAAAACCTAGGTGGCATCAGGGCAGGATACCCTTATGGACTGTTGCTTTGAAGGAAGCCCTGGATCTGGATAATATATCCAATTACAATGTTTGGCAAAGGTATACAAAGTAGACCAAGTTTCTGTGGCACAAATTTCATCCACAGTAGAAGTTCTGAAAAAGACTGTTGAAGTAGTCCGTGATCTTGCACAATGATGTTTCAGTTTGGCTGGCAAAAAATTGTTCAGTAATTTATATGATAATAAAATATAATCTTGACAACCATCTGGAGAAGGTCACTTTGGACACATTTGTTTCTAATTTTTGGGAGTGAGGAAGATGAACAACTGATTAGCCTTTCTGAATGATTTTGCCTTGCCTTGTGAAGATAGAATCTCAACTGTTTATGATCATCGAGCATGTGAAAACTATACTTTCCTTGGTTAGAATGGTTGGGGAAGAAAGCAACCAAATGCATAGGATGGTTCAAATTGCTTTCAAAAGTAATCCTGGGAATAAAGGAATAGTTAGTTTGGACAGACACTATGTCTTTATTGAAGATCAGGTATGGAGGACTGAAAGATAAGACTTGTAATTGTAACACTCTTCTAGCATACGTAATTGTCACCAAGAACAGAATTTTCCAAGACAGGAATTTCAGCTGTGCAGAAAATGTTGGCTCAGTGTTTTTTCTTTTTTTTTTGGTCAACATTTTTAAAATAAGACTTTGGTCTCGATGTGGAACCAGGTCATTTATTGGAGAGGGTTTAAGAATGATCCCTTTCAAAAAAGCATTGCACAACAGCAGCACCATGAGAGTCAATTCCATTAAGCAAGTTGGATGTAGAAGCCAGTTGCACTTGTACTGTGCTAATGGATCTTTCACTGGAGGTCTAAGTAAGAAGGTGCCTTTTGGAAAAGCTTTGCACATCTTGGAAAAGCTGAAGAGGTAGCTTTTTTTCCTGAGTGGAAATTAGATAAAGCTGCTAATTGAACTTTGACTGTAGAATAAATAGCACATTCCTGAAAAATAAATGCTAAAAATTCCAGAACCAAAGATATAGGAGCAGTGAATGGGTCAATTTCCTTCTGAAGAGCCCAAATTGAAAATCTTTTCCATTTACTCCTGTAGATCTTTCTTGTAGATGCCTTCTGTGAAGATAGAAGTGTTGTACTGGGGATGAAAGCCTGGGCTGTCTAGTTATCAAAGTAATTGGAGAAACCATGCTGTTAGTTTGAGGCCTGAAATATTAGGATGCTTCATCAGTGAGGGATGCTAGAGAAGGTCTGGACTGGAGTCCTGTATCCATGGAGGATATCGAAGATGAGATCAAAGGAAGAGGAGCCACACTTGGGGAGGCCAAAAGGGGGAAATGAGGATAACTGAACTCTTCAACCAAAGTGCTTTCTGTAAGACTTTTGGAATCAGAGGTAACAGAGGATTAGCATAAAGGACACTGTAGGGCCAAATGTGGACGACACAATCTTTTAGTGACCCCTACTGAGGGGGGATTAGGGCAAAGAACCTGCTGCACTTGTTGTTGTGGGGAGATGCAAAGAGATCACAACAAGGCTGTCCCCATCAATGGAAAATCTTCTCCTCCACTGACTGATTGAAAGACTACTCATGAGCCATCAAAATAGACCTGCTGAGTTTGTCTGCTAGTACGTTGGATTTCTCCAGTATGTATATTCCCATATGAAAATGGCTGCAGGATATCGCACACTGCCGCACTTTTATTCCCTCTCAGAAAAGGGGATAAGATCAGGATCCACCCCCCCCTCCTGTTTGTTGAAGTACCAGATTACAAACATGTTGTTGGTTTGCATCACAACAGTCCCTTACAGGGAAAACATCTTGAAAGGCCTAACGCTAGTAGGACCCCCTCATCTCTAGAATATTGATATGCAAATTGTTCTCTTGTGATGACCATGTGTGCTTTAGACTGTTCATCCCAAGAAATACCCAACAACAGCCAAATTGGCAGGCATCTGTGGTTACAGTGGCTACTGCAGGAAAGAGGAAACAGGGATGGCCTAGGTAAACTTCATCTGATTGAATCCATGAACAAAGATGATTCTTGCAGACTCAAGTGAGTTTGCCTGGGAAGGACAAAGAATGATGCAGAACAGACTACTGAACAGCTAGACTCCACTGGAGAACAAATATATAGAACTGGGCCATTGAGAGTAAGGTTATGGCTGCTGTCATCAAATCTAGAGCCTGAAGGACAAGTCTGGCTGGAGAAGGGTGAACAAATAATTTGTACCTGAAACTTGACTGTGTAAACATCATGTATAAGAAGGGAGATTATCTAAGTTACTGTGTTCAGTTGGGCACCTATGAACTCTAAGAACTGTACAGGGTTAGATGAGACTTGGAGGTGTTGACTGAAATGCCTAGTTTTTGGCAAAACTGGAGCAAGCAGACCCCAGATGAGAGATGCATCATTGTGGGGGTGAGGAACCAGTCATCTAGATGTGGAAACACTCAGAATTCCAGCAGTCTCAAGTGAGCTGCTACCAGTGTCATACACTTGGTGAACACAACTGGGGCTTTAGTGAGACCAAACAACAGGGCTCTGAACTGATAGTGACTTGCTGCCAGACAAAAGCACAGAAGTATTCAGGATTTGTCCATCTTGATGTGATAGTAAGCATCCTGGTGATCAATTGAGCACATCCAATAATCCTTGTGCAAAAAGGGCAGAATGAACTAAACTGGGACCATTCAGAACTTTGACTTCTTCGCAAATTGGTTCAGTTTGCTTAGATCCAAAAGTGGTCTCAGGTCCCCTTATCTTCTTTGCATTAAAAATAACCTAGAGTAAGTCCTGAATTCTCTTTGGTCTGGTGAGACTTCATAGTTTCATAGTTTCATAGTTTAGTACTAGGCTATCTGCCCTGGGGCATTTGTAAGTATAGCCATAGTGACGTGGCTTTCACCACCCCATGAAATGGTACAAAAATGCACATAATAGATTTAGAATACTGTGCCTCTGTCTAGTAGTGACACAGTGAAGGTCCTCTTATATAATAGAATTAGTTTACTGTGCCCCTGTCTAGTAGTGATACAGATGTGACCCCTGGGGTAAACTTACGATCTCCCATCCACTCATCAAGATTTCTCTTGAAGAGAGTCAGTGAGGGGCTCTGCCTAACATGAACTGGGATCTTGTTCCAGAGCATGGGAAGCCTCTGGGTTATGAATCTGTCCCTCCAGCATGTCCTATTCATACTTGTGCTGAGGTTTAAGTTTTCTGGATGACTCTTTTGTCTAGCAGCTTTTGAATCTCATGAGCTGCAACTTCTCTCTGACTGGGTGGGGACATTGGGAAGTGTTCTTCTGTTGTTTATGGGAATCTGGAAAAATGGTATGAAATAACCTCTGGATATCATTGTTAGCACCCAAAAATATTTTATTATAGAAGCCCAGGTGTCTGCGTGCAAAGAGAAGCACCCCCTGAATGCCTACAGAGGTGGGCAGGCAGGAAACCCTTCAGCAGTGCTGAAAGAGTTTATACAAAAAAGAATCTCAAAAACCCTGGTTTTGTGGGCCTCCTCTGCCATGAGGGCAGTATCTTCCATTCAAACTCCCTCATCTATCCCTGGTGGAGTTGTCCCCATGTGAATCCTAGAAAGCTCCGTGGGGCTTATGGAACCACATTTTCTCACCTTCTCTTTGATTCCGGGAAAAGGATTGTTAAGGGGTAGAAAAGCATATCCCTATGGCAGACAGGGTCTTTCTGTCCTGTTCACTCCGAGAAAGGGTTTCTTTCACAGAAGCGCACCAAATAAAGATTTTCCATCAAAGGGAGCATTGATGAAAGAAGTTTTGAAGGGCACTGCAGAGTTGATTAACTGCATCCAGGCATGTCTTCTAATGGCTATGCTTGAGCATGCAGCTCATGAGTTACCCTCTTCAGCATGGGATATCAACCTTGTGGACACATTGCAGATGGAAAAGAGAGTGGCCAGCTGTGAAGAGGACCTCTTGTAGTCCTCCACAGACATGGACTCAGAGAGGGATTTGGAAAACTCCTTTGTCAAATCCTGCTACAGTCTTGTGGAGTGCACTAAATAATTCAGGGACCTCAAGGCAAAAGTCACTCAAACAAGTATATGGTTTCCAAACCTGTCTAATGCCCTGGATTCTCTACTGGAGGGATGGACAGAGGAGCTCTGCTCCACTAGCTCCTTTTTTGTAGCTGCTGCCACAACCATAGCATCAACAGGGACTCCTTTGTTCCAACGGCATTTGTCCTTCTGTGGTGCCAAAATTTTGTCTGGGCATTGGGGAACTGGTTAAGCACAGTCTAGTTCCTTCCATCCCTGCCAAAATATGGAATTGATAAGCTCATCCACCAGGGGAGTCACCCAAGATGTAGATGGGCCAGAACGAAAAGCTTCCAGAAAAAAAAAACTCCTCTGGGGAGGGAGTATCTGTAGACCATCCACCTTTTTGCTTAAGAATTTCCAGGATGCCTTGAAATGAGACATTAGCCAGGGGAGATCTGGGGGACTGTTCCCCTTCATTAAACACAAAATCTTTGCTGAGAGATTCTACAGGGGAATCTATGTGACTCCTTTTGTACGTTGTCTTTTGGGGAACTTCTACAGTGGGATGATCTGGAGAAGTATCCAAAGAGAAGGGAAGTTCCTCAAAGGGGATTGTCTGGATGCAAGATGGTAATGGCTGTCCCTGTGGAGTAGGTCTGATAGGATCAGAGCTTGGACCCAAAAGGGGAAGGGATGTAGGATCCAAGCATGAAAGAGTAGTTGGATCTCTTAGTTGAGAGAAAGCACTCTCCACTACCTCTAAGGCAGATGGACTAGGAGAAGCCACAGCTGGCCACACTGGGGCCGAAAGCTCTGAAGCAACCAAGCCTTGACCCTGCTCAGATCCGTGCCTTGAGGAAGAAATTGGACCCAAGCTATCCAGCACCAAAGATTCTAGGGGCAAGGATGGCTCCAATAACCCAGCCCTCCAGAGCCAGCACCGATGCTTCAGCTCCAAGACTCATCCTGATTCAAGGGAATAGGAATGGAACCAGTCAGGGAGATTGTCACAGTCAAACACCTAGCTGTCTTCAGATCTGACACTGACACTTTGGGGCTTTTAGATCCGAGGGCTCCAAAACCATGAGACAGATCATAGAAGGAAAGATCACTACATGAGAAGTGCACAGAAGGCTTATAAATTGGATCAGAGATGGAGACAGAATAACCCTCATCTGAATCTGAGATGTGAAGAACTTCCTAATCATCCTGTCCACTTTACCATCTAAAAGACTTCTGAAGGACTTGCTGGTTGAGGTTGTTGACTATGGTCTAGACTCCCTCTTTGGTGTTGTTTGGAGAAACGGGGAAAGGATTTGAGTGGAGACTGGTTCAACTGTGAACCCAGGTGAGTAGGTTCAAGAACAGTTAACAGTTGCATCCAAGATTTTTGGATCAATGTGCTCTCTTTTAGGATCCATATTGAATATATATATGTAAAACATGCTTGTCTATTAAAACAATAACACTATAATTGCGAAAAAAAATGATGTGTAAAATTGTACTGAAACTTAACTGACTGCATTTCTTCTGGAAATCTATTCTTATTTTCCAAACAGTAACTCACATTAGTGTCCCACTTTTACAATATGGAAGTTTGAGTTTTTGTAAAAAATAATGAATATATTTAAAATGCACTCTTTGATCTGTAATTGGATTTTCTCTTTTGTAAGTTAACTTTATTTTAAATATTTCAAATGCATTTTATTTTGATTTGTAATTGCAATTTTTGTCAAGCTTTTTCCCTGGACCACCTCTGAAAATGGGTGCAGTGACAAAGTCAGACTTTCCCGATAAGCAAATGTCAATAAATAAACAGTTATCATTTTTTTACTTTGTAGATACAACAAACTCTGACTGCCAAACAGTGTGTGTATACACACACAATCACACACACACACACACACACACACACACACACACACACACACACACACACACACACACACACACACACGCGCGCACGTGCGCACACAAACTCTGACTGCCAGAGAGCACACACACACACACACACACACACACACACAGACACACAATCAACTGACACACAGTACACACACACACACACACACACGTGCACGCACACAAACAGACGCATGCACACAAACACACACACACGTATGCACAGAAACATGTATACATTTACACATGCACACACACACAATACTATTGCCAGACAGGACATGCATGCAGGTACACACACATACACCACACAAATGCATGCACACACCCAGCACACATAAATCTGTGCACAACTCCACAAACTCACACCCAGTTTGAGTGACAAACAGTGCAGATGCACACACACACACGCACACACACACACACACACACACACACACACACACACACACACACACACACACACACATACACACACAGTCAAATCTATACATGCATGCATGAACGCATGCACGCACACACACACACACACACACACACACACACACACACACACACACACACACACACGTACAAAAAAACACAAGACAAGAACAACAAAAACATGCTTTTTTTCTTTTTCTTGAATATTGTTTCTAATTCACTGACAAGGTTTGGATTTAAGTAATTACCTCCTTTTTTATTTTGACACTGCTTAAATACAAAGCATATATGCTTACAGTTTGACTATACTCTCAGTTCCCTATACATTAAATAACTGTACACATTCACCATATTTTGTCTGAAGAAATGTTAAAGCAATAAATTACATAACTTCTTGAACAAACAGCACCAAAATGTAACATCTTTCTATTGAAACACTTTTTAAGACAAGGCTTTCATTCAGTCATACCTTTGAAAATATGCATAACTTTATAGTGTAACCTGGAACGTTATGATTTTATAAGGAACTATTAGTGGCCCAATCCTTAAAACATACAAAGCTAGAAAGACACCCACACAGAATTAGTTGATCACAGATGTCATAAAAGGAAGATCCAGTATGGCCCAATGGAGTACATAATTTAAGACCATCTTTGACATTAGGAAACAGGCCTTGTATGATAACAGAGTCCCTAGCACTATGCTGCTCAATATTCATTATTAATTAACTAGGTGAAAATTTGCAGTTCAGTTCACCGCTAATTAGTAAACCTGCTTATGCTATGAACAGGACCCTACAGTGAAGGACTAGACTCCAAAGTCCCAACAAGAAGTCGGGTGAGAAAATATTGACAAGCAGAGGGAATACATATCCCTCAGTGTTTGTACATCTGTTATTATACAACAAGACAGGAAGGCAAGCCTGCTGTTTTAAACTGTCCACTGCAATGATTACATTTTTTTACCATAAAAAGGTATAGAAATGGTTATATCAGACAGTAGGAAAAAAGGGGCAGCAAGCAGAGTTGAATAAATAAGGGAAACAGGAAAAGTAAAGATGGGGATTTTTTTGTAGGACCAGTGCCTACTTTTGCATTTTCTGAAGAAGGGAAGCTATCTGAGGAAGGATGTAAGGGAAGGTAAAGGTATGGTATGGTAAGTAGCTGAGGGACAAAAGCAGGGGCTAACATCCAAACATATAAAAAAGACTGACAAGGGAGGTGCTGACACACTGAGGAGTTGAGGATACAATGGATGGAGAGACTAACACAAAGGGAGGCACTGGTGATGGGGAAGATTAGACAACAAACACGAGCGGGCACTGACAGATAAGGAAGGGGAACCCAGGGATGGGGTAAGGGCTGGTACAATCTTCAGCATCAGAATGTCTGTGCAGTACCCTGACAGAGATTTTACAACACCCTGATCGTTCTCCAAAATGGCCCCTTCTGAGGTGGTAAAGGCAGCAGCAGGGAGTAATATGTCTGCTAGCTGCATGACAAGCCTTTCTAGATGACCAAAAGGAGCTTCCAGATGCTGATCTATTATATCCAACAACAAACTCCATCAACTCTCTACATGTCCATCTTTGGTCCAAAATCTCCTTATCCTCTACCTATCAGTCTTCCTCCTTATCCTAAATCATTCTTCCTCACCTCTAAATACTAATCTCTGTCTCCTTTTCTCTCCTTCTACAAAGCTAACTTCTAAATATATTGTCTAGCGCTTTACAGGATACTGCTATTAACTAATGATGCTCTGTTTAAATTCTGTATATTTGCTGATTACTTCTATACCTATGTTTGCTGTGTTATTTATGGAAAGTTGTAAGTTTTCCAGATATTTTCTCCACAGGCCTCCACAGAAAAGGAGTAGCTTTCTGCATAGTTGGACTGTCTCAGTAAACAAATGCAATAAACAAATAAAATAAATATGTGGCATAGGTCTGACCCCGAACCACAAGGGGAAGGAGAAGTTTTCTCCTGGCTGTCATCTGCTATACCCGTCAAGGAGACAGGTTGGGGTACAGGTGAGCAACATATAAGAGAAAACTGAGCCTAGTGTGAAACTGGAGACTGTGGCCAAGGCACTGACAATGCTGTGGCAGCTGCTGTACCAAATGAAACAAATAAATGCAGACAATATAAAATAAATAGAAAATTACTATAACAGAAATGACAGTGACAAATGAAGGCAAGAGAGAGAGAGAGAGAGAAATGCATTTACATAAACGCAGAGATCTGTGATAAATGAAATACATTTTCCAAATCACTACATACTACTACAACAGTAGAGTTATATATCACTACAATCTGACTGCCTTCAGGAATGCATAATATTAATTCCCTCTGCCCTAGGATGTGATACAGTAAAAGGGAAGGGGGGTTACAGGTAGTAGTCCTGTTATGTGCAGATGTGGCTGTGAAGCTTGTAAGAAATAATACTGATTACAGAATGCAGTTAGAACACAGTGAGCCTGTACTATACTATAAAATAAATCAAATAATAAACATGCCTACTTCTAGACTAGAAAGTCTTTCCATTCTCCTTAGATACATAAGATTGTTTTCCTGTATAGTCTCTCCAGCTAGAAATAGAATAAATTCCACTAAATTACATGTCTACAATGCATGCATTTATAATTCAGACAACCAGACTCTGTGTAGACTACACAGAGACCTACAGTGCTGTTATTCTGGCCTCTTCTTCTCAAAGACTTAAAAAGTTAGGATGGCACCTCTTCAGGTCACTAGCGTGCTGTCTGCACTCTGCTCTACTGAGTCATATGCCAGTGGTATCAGACCGGCAGATATGGGAACATTTGGCTTTTTCTACTGGACCAGCAGGATGTCCTGCTATGGCTGTTCACAATGTCTCATTGCACAGAACTATGGTAAGCCTTTTGAGGTCATTCCCATTCAGTTTTGTAACATGTGCTATGCAATACTGGGCATCACAGTAGTGTGTCCTAACATAATGTGCGCATAATGTTTTGCAGAAAATGCTGACATGGCATGGTGGTGTGAAGATATAAACAGATGAAATATGTCCTAAGTGCATTTTGTCTATGTATAAGAGCAGGTAGGCTCAGCAGGACCTCCATAAACTACAGAAGTAACATGTTTCAAGACACTAACCCATCCATGCATAGTCAGTACACTTTGCAGTTGCTCTTATAAGTGCATGACGCCAAGGTACCCTCTTTGTGTAACTTCGCTCACATGTGTGATGCACAGAAGCAGCTACTCTGTAATGTTCATTAGGTGGTGCTCAGTTAGAATACAATATGCTAAAAGCTTCTAATTTACATGATATAAACCCCAGCAACCACCGTGAACCTCATCATACAATGGAACATTACTATGTGGCAGCCTCTCAGGCTGCAGTCACAGTGCACAAACATTCTTCGTTAGCAGCTGCATTTCTTTTGAGGTAAGTTTGAACTTCAAAACCTTTATTTTCTTGCTGCCTTTTCTTGAGCTATTTAATCAAAACTGCATAAGCAATTTGTTGAAGTGTTTGTTAAAGTTTGTAAGTTACAGCTAATTCAAGGAGAATAATGTAACCTTGGGCCAAGTCGATGTTAAGTGCATTAGCACGTCAACATTAAAGATCCACATGATTATTTTGTTAATAAATTGCCTTGTCAATGTTAAACATGGTACACATGCAATTATACTATACTAAACTAGTTCAATAACCACCATAGCTGCAGACAACAGGCTGTAAAACAGCAAAACAGCTTTTCAACTTTCCTTCCAGTTCCTACAGGTGTCCCTAAACCTCAAATCTTGGCTCCCTTCTGTTTAATATATTTATACACAAGCTCCACTCAGCTACCAAACTATCATTATAAAATATGCAAGGGCACTACCCTCCTCTGCTCTGTAATAAGTCTGTAAAACTCTAATCAAACAAGCATCCTTTTCCTCATTTGAATCCTGGTTAATCAACAGAAGCTCACTCTTGAACCCTAAAAAAAGATAAATTAATGTTATTCAAACTCAACTAACTGCCCTCAAACACATTTAATATTATATGAACTAATAACACTACCATATAAAACAGAACCCACACAGAACTACTAGGGGTAACTACAGACAAAAATTTGAAATATGATCTGTGTTACAGCAAGTCATCAAAATAATCACCAGAACCCATAGGAAACTGGGACTTCTCTGCTTGTCAAACTCATACTAAACTGATGCATCAAAGAAAACCATTGTCCAGTCCTACCTCCTTCCCACATTCCAGTATGCATCAGCCATAATTACAGACTTGCAAACTACACAGTAAACAAAGTTAGAGACATGCAAGAACAAAGTACAAAATTTACTACAAACCTTTGATACAGATCTCACCACTGTCTTGCCTTAAAACAACTACAATCTTTAGAACTACCACACTACGTAACCTATACCCAGCTAGTCACATCCCATAATATTATCTACATCCCCAATAACTGCCCCTTCCTAAAAACATCCTTTGGCAGTATTTACCATGTAGTGAGTTACACTCCAGAGAAAAACCTCTTCTCGATAGCACAGAGTCGGTGTTGCAGGAGATGCTCTGTATTTCAGTTATGTCTTCAAACTTTGGTATGAGTTACCTTCCACTAAAAACAGACAAACTAAAAGATTTCAAACTCAATTTGAAATACCTGACTGACTCATGGCTATACTCATCTACCTTACTATGATAATGTGGAACTTTCAAGCCACTGCCATGTTTATAAGACACACCACAGGTCACTGGCACAGTTGTACAATCTCACCTCCATTTCCCCACAAATGTCTCCCCTTTCCACAAATTTCCCAAATTACAACTTTTTCTTCTCATCTCTCACCATCAACTCTTCCCACTTTCACACTGTTTCCTTCTATTTCCTCTACTCTGGCTCATTTTCTTCCATTCTGTAACATAAAGTTGCACATATTTAATGTTGGATAAAAGAAATACCATCATCAAAGAGCTTTAATTTCCATGGAAATCTTTGTATTAGTCAATTAGCCTTTGTCATTTGCATTATTAATGTAGCGCTTCATTAGAACCATACATATTAGACCATTATTGTATGCTGTCTCTCTTTTTATCATAGTGTTTTCCTTAAAACTTTGTATAGTAGGACATTACAGTATGTACTTTTTTCTCATTGTCTGGAGCTTTCCTCCTCAGGCTCCCAGTAAAAAGGGTCTTTTCTTACTCAGTTGAACTATTCCTGACAATAAAAATAAATAAACACATGCATGTGTGTATGCAGCTGTTGTGTTAGACCACTTACAGTTCATTGTTAAGCCCTTAGGGAAATAGGCCCTCTGTAGGTTAATTCCAGTCCTGCACTTCTTCACATATGTTTGCCATACTGTCGGTGTTTATAGAAATTTTATTTAAGCGTGGTGAAAGGGCATTTCCCAGGGTACAGAACTGTTGCATACTGTGGCACAATGGAACTCAAGTGAACAGTAACTGTGGGGGACACTACGCTACAACTTAGGTATATGAACTTTGAGTGCTTGATGACAACTGTCTTACAGATCGTTATGCAATCCACTCATGGAAAGGCCAAAAGTGACACACTAGTAGGTCATAAACACATAGCAGACTTGCATACTAGCTTAACACACTCTGCAGCTAAAATGCACAGCTTTCTCCCAACGAAGGAGGCACCTCTACTCTACCTGCAGGCAATCCGCCATTATGCAGGTCAAGCTCATGCATGCAACAACTGTACTTGTCTGTACAGGCATTCATAATAGCCATCTGTACATGCAACCCTATGCTGTCAAAGGCATACCATGTGGAAGGTCAGCACAGGGACATAATAAGAGTGTGATTTTTGTTACTAGCCACTGCCTGATATTGCCAACTGTAGGAAACATATGCCATGTACGCTTTACCATCTTTTCTCCTTAGGGTGTATAACCTACTACTGGTATATGCCAAGTATGGCCTGTACCTATTCTCTAAGGCTTTTGTCTGTTGGCAAAAACCATACCCACCCCCACAGTGTCCTTTATTGTGCAGTCCCAGTCCTCAAAAATGTCCAACATAAAACAGAATTCAAATAAAATTAAAATGTTGCTGTTCAATATTATGAGTCTCAACAAAAAAGTCCATTAACTACAGGCACTCCTTACCCAAAATACATCAAGATATGCATTGTCATAGAATTTTAAAAGCTACTGAGAGTATCTCATCAGTGCAAGGTTTCAATGTCTATCATGCACTCAGGTCCATTGGATTAGATGAGGGCACTATACAAAGCAGTGTCTTTATATTCATAAAAATGAAAATTATGTACTTACCAGAATGCTAGATTCATGTTGTCTTCTTCTGTCCATCTTAACTATTGGGTATATTGGATCTGAATGGATCTGAGGCCAGCTTTTAGAATCTTGGCTCCAAGGCTCAGACTCCTCCCTTTCATATAATGCACTGCCACCATATCAATCCCCCAAATCAAATTTGCTACACAGACAAAATCATAATCCCAAGAAGATACCTATGGAGCTCACAGAAAACATAATTAAAGAACAAAGTGAAGCAATTACAAGGACTGCCGACAAGCAAGGCTCTGGAAATGTCCAGTGCAGTCTATCAAGAGCTGTAAACCATTAACAATTTGGATTGGGAAGGGTGGGAGAGAAGATTGGAAGGGATGGAAGAAGACAACACAGATCTAAGTTTATGGTAAGTATATAACTTTCATATCCAATGATGTCTTTTCCATCCACATCAACCATTGGAACAGAGTCCCAGACAACAAAAATCCTAGAAGGTACTATGGAAGGATATTTTGAAGGATGGTGGGATCAAACTAAGCTCTGAACCTAGAATGCAGGTGAAACTTGTAATAAGAAACAGATGTATGAACTGTAGACCAAGTGTCCACTGCACAAATTTCATTAATAAAAACACTGGAAAAGAAATCCACAAAAGTGGTGACCACTCTTGTGGAAATTGCCTTTAGCTTAGAAGGTAGAGAAAGCCCCTTGTTTCTATAAGCAAAGGTGATACAGTCAGACAACTACCTAGACAAGATGTTGATGTTCTTTTTCGGCTTTTCCCGGTTAGGGGTCGCCACAGCAGAACTCCGGTCCGCTAATGATTGGCAGTAAATTTTGAAGAACGCCGAAGTGCCAGCTCGATGTTCAACCTTCAACGAAGGCACGCCCATTTACGCATGTCTTTCGAACACCCACCCAACCGTGGGGAGGACTACCTAGATAAGATAACCTTAGATAAATTACAACCTAGTTTTAATTTAGAAAAGTATATAAAAAGCTGATCAGATCTCCTGAAATCCTTAGAATGGTACACGTAAAAGCATAACTCATCAACACCAACTCATCATCAACTCAAGCATGGGTGGTGCAGTGGTGCAGCTGTTAACATTGTCGCCTCACAGCAAGGAGTTCTCTGGTGCAATTCTTGACTAGGGAGCCTTCTGTGCGGAGTCTGCATGTCTTCCCTGTGTTTGTGTGGGTTCCCTCCGGGTACTTCGCTTTCCCCCCACATTCCAAGGAGCATTTCTCCTCGGGCCTCTGCTGAAAATAGGATCTGTCCTAGTTGGACTTTCCTGGTCAACAAATGTTAAATTAAATAAATAAATAAATAAATAAATAAATAACTGATGATAAACATCCAAAATAAGATATCCAGTCCTAATGGGAAAGTTTTGGAAAAAGACCAGTAAGTGAATAACTTGGTTCAAGAAGGTTTATGAGGCCACCTTGGGAAGGAAATCTGGATAAGTCCTAGGAAAATCCCTGTCCTTACAGAAAAACAAATATGGGTTTTAATGACAGTGTCTTTAATTCTGACATCCTTCTAGGTGATGTAACAGCTGCCAGAAATAAGGGTTTCCAAATCAGAAAATTCAAATCGGCAGTAGCAGCAGGTTCAAAAGATGCTGTAGTAAGGTCCGGCAACAGAATAGTAATGTCCCATAGTAGCACAGGGTCTCTTAAGGGTGGTCATAGCAGAAAAGTTCCCTTGAAAAGGCTTTTGGAAAGTCTGACAGAGGAAATCAGAATACAATGCTCACCCACATGAAAATTAGAAATAGCTGCTAAACGGGCTTTAATCACAGAGTAACTATCTCCTGAATGGAAAAACGATCTGCTGAGAAATCCAGGATAGAAGGGAACTGAAGAAAGATCTTAACCATTGGAGGGTGCCCAAATACTAAACCTGTTCCACTTGCAAACAGCTTCCACTTACTTCTCTACAGTTTCCTAGCAGAGGGCTTCTGCGAGGAAAACAAAATATGGATAACATTAGATAAAAGCCTGAAAGTTATGGCCATTATTGGAAGTGGAGAAAAAAAGTGGTCAGAGTGAGTAATTTGATGTTCAGGTGAGACTTGCTAGATAGATGAGATCATATCCAGAAAGGGATCCAGAACCCAAGGTGGGTTCAACATCTGAGACCATAGGAAGGTAATGAAACTTGCCAAGAACAAAATATAAGAATGAGAATCACCCTGTCCTTGCACTAGGCTGATTTCAGAAAGAAATCTGGTTCATAGGGTCATATATGATTCCTAGCCTAACAACCTCGGGGAGCATTTTTAACCCTAGCCCTGCTTCCATTTAAGCTTAGCTGTGACATAGAAGATAAACAAAAAGGAATCCTGTCCATCCTGAGGAAAAGCTTTTGCAACTGTTGTTGGCTTAGATTGCAAACATGTCACACAAAGGCTGAACCCAGCAGCTGAAGATCATAGATGCCATTGACTGACTGACTGAGGGACCACTTACATGGCAGATGAATTGAATGGCTTATCCACTAATATATTAGACCTGCCAGAGGTGTGTGTAACTAGAAAATGTTTGGATGACATTGCTCACTGCCAAGCCCTCATAGCTTCCCAATATAGGGGATAAGGATAACATAATGACTGTTTGAACTGTAATCATACCCATGGAGACACAATCCTGAAAAGTTCACAAAACAAGGAAGACGACCACATCTTCAGCATACTGATGTGAAGTTTGGCCTCAGTCTTGGACCAGGTCCCTTGGACCAATCTCCCTTTGCAATGCAACCCCATCCACCTCAGAAGAAATGTGCCTGTAGTCACAGTGGCCCCCGGCAGGGGGAAAAGGAAGGAAAGGCCTACAGAAACCAAGAGAGAGGTTAGCCTCCATTGAATATGCTGCCTTCAAATGCTGGTGAGTCTGACAAGGTGATGTTGCAGTTGATGGAACATGGACCACTAGACAGGGAGTTCACTGAAGGATTTTCATGTAAAATCTTGCATGGTGGATTAGAGTGATTGATACTTCCCTAGACCACAACAGACAAAGGATGAAGTATAGAGGAGTCCTTCAATAGGAGTGCAAACCTCTTGTGGTGGCTGTGATGAACCAGTCATCTTAATAAGGCAACATCCAGAACCCCTGAATCCTGAGTCACATTGCTATCACTGTCATACACTTGGTGAACATTTGGGGGGCTGTGGTGAGGTTAAAGGAAAGTGTTCTGAACTGAAAATCACTGGCTCCCAGCCAGAAGCAAAGCAGCCTCCTTGATTGCCTGGCTGTCACCTGTGACATTACATTTAATCACCCTTCCTCAGAACAGGCAATATGGACTGTACCATGACTATCCAGAATGATGTTTGCTTTACATCGGTTCAGTTGACTGAGGTCCAAGACTGACTGGCCTGAGCTCCCCATTCTTTTCCGGAACTGAAAAGAACCTTGAGTAGACTTAAGGATCCTCTTTTGGTCTGTCAAGACCTCCTGGATTCCTCTTTTAACAGCTTTAGAATTTCCTGTGCTGCTGCTCTTCATTGCAGGCTGTGAAGTCTGGAAGGGTTTTGAACACCAGGTTTGGAATGGATAGAAAGAGAATTAAACAGCCTTCAGTTACCACTCTTAGCACCCAGGAGTTGTAAGTGATGGCTAAGCAGGTGTGAAGGTGCAGGGACAAGTGTCCCTGACTGCCTCCACAATAGGACAGTTGAACAATCCTTTAGGGGCACTGAAATTTGTCAGTGAAGGGGACTTGAAACCCTTGATTCTGCAGATCACCTCTATCTCTCAGGTGACATCCATTGATATTTCCCCCTCTGCCTCAGGGGGTCTATCTCCAGAAGTGCCTTGGCAAAGATCTAGGGCTTACAAAACCACAAGCACTTCCGACCCTTCTGGTGACATAGGAATGACTTTCAGGGTGGAAAAAAGGATACCAATGGAAGAGATTTGTCATCTTGCTCACTCCTGGTAAGTGTATTTTTTACCTTGGGACTGAGCAGGATTGACCCATCAAAAGGGGACATTCAATAAGGCTGTCTTAAAGTTTTCCCCAAAGTCACATGAATGCATCCAGGTATGGTGGCAAATTGCATTGCTAGAACCTTGTGCTTTTGATGTGCCATCATTGAATGACAAGTGCATGGACACATTTGAAATGGATTGCATGGTAGCTGACTGCAATTACAGCAACATATATGATTCTTGACTTCTCCTTCCAAGGCTTGTCTGCTGACTTGTCTAAAGTCTTCTTGGGAAGACAGGGAATCAGACTGAGAAGTAGTTGGTCTCCCACTGTGGCAGAGAGAAGGCCCTTTAGAATAAGCTTGGAGTGGTGATCCAAAAGGGCCCTATAGCCTGAAAGTTGAACATATTTCACATAGCATATCCAAATGAGCCGATGTCAAGCAACAGACACAGTTTTTTCATGGGACCTGCAGGGAGATCTTCTTCCCACAGTTTGCTCATTTTTTTTAAATCTAGAGACCTTGTCAGCTGTAACAGTTGACATAAAAAAGAATGGAAAAATAAAACATAGCAACACAAGGCAGAAACACCAAGTTTACAAAATTCTCTCTCTCATTCTCTCTCTCTCTCTCTCTCTCTATATATATATATATATATATATATACATAGTTTTATATATACATATATATATATATATAATATATATATATATATATATATTTATATTTATATATATATATATATATAAATATATATATATATATATATATATATATTTATATTTATATATATATATATATATATATATGCGGTGGTGGTACTGCGATAGCATTGTCGCCTCACAGTAAGACTTTGTCCTGTTCGATTCTCAGCTAGAGCATCTTCTGTAGGGCGACATGAGTGAATGGGCGTACCTTTGTTGAAGGTTGTGCGTCAAGAATGGCAACTCGGCACGTAAAAATCTACTGCCAATCATTAGCGGATCAGAATTCCGCTGTGGCGACCCCTAACCGGGAAAAGCCGAAAGACACAATAACAACAGTTATTTTTTTTAGATCTACATTATGGGGAGCAGGAAAGGCAGGAAGACACCTGTTAGAAGGAAGATAAAGTAGCAGAATTTAATCATAGCCGGACACAACTATCAAAGGTAAGGGAACAAAGAAAATAAAAACCTGCACAGGACTTCTATGGACCTATCGATGCCAGACATACACAACTCAAATGCTGAGCTTTAGTGAGTATGACTGTCTCTGTGTGAAGTAAATGAGAACAGAGAGACGGTTAGGGTGTAGCTTCATTATGGGAAGGGGGAGGAGTCAGCCTTGGAGTCAAGAGTCTAAATTCTCAGCCTCAGATCCAGTTGGATCCCATTATATACAAAGCTGAGGTGGATGGAAAAGACAGCACTACATCAAACTCTAACCCCCAGACTCTTTAAACAGGTTAATGACCTGGAACTCTTCCATGTCCAACTTATCATTAGCAAGACCCCATATCACATAATAGCAAACTATAGGACCCTCTCTATGCCTCCCCCCCTTGGCCCATACCTTATTCCTGACTTGTTTGGAATCTCTAAACATTCAAGAAACACCATTCTTCTAGGTGACATCAACGGAGAGACCTATACATTCCGAAACATGTATGTCCAGAAATTTCTAGACTTCATAAATACAAACTTGCTGGACCAGCTGTCCATATACCAATCAAGGGAAGACAACATTCTGGACCTGATTCTCACCAACATGGGATAACTCTGCTCCCTACCAGTTGCAATCCCCTTCCTAAATAAATCATCCTATTAATCACTCATTTTCTCCATAAGACTGAAGCAGAAATCTTTCTCAAATAACTCTTGTGTTCATAGATTATGCTAAAGCTAATCTTCTTAAACTGAGTGATGACCTCGCTAAATTCAACATTCCCTTCCAATCTGAGGACCCACCATCAAATGCAGAACTCTTCACTGACAAATTTTATGCAAATGTAAAAAACCTGCACAGATGCATCTGTACCCTTAAGATGTAAATATAATGTCAAATTAAACACCTGTAACAGGGCCTCAATATAGATAGACTGTGCAATAAAAGATAAAAACGCATTGCATGTAAAAAAAAAAAAAAAGACAAAGATGCTCTTACTAAATTTACCAGGGAACTCCAGTCCCTGATCAAATCAACCAAAGCAAGATATGATGTAAAAATAGCCACTCAGGCATAAGTTATTTGCCCTTTGCTTACTTTTCCAATAAAGCATGTGATTAGATGGAACAGTGAGAGGGCATACACAATTTTAATCAGCCATTGGAGGAAAAAGGCTAGCAATCACTCCCAATCTGCTACACAAAGCAGAAAAAGGGATGGATTGCATTCTTTTAAGTAGTAAAAATGTCAGTCTCTGTAGTACCCCATTCCCAAAAGACTCTGACTCAAAATTTCTCAAATCCTCAGCTCCAGAAGAGGACTGAAGGAATGACAGAAGGAGTCAGGCAATGTGCTCACTTCTCCATGAATGTGAATAACTGAAAGAGTGATATTCCTGTCTTTGACCTACTGTCGAATGTGCACTGTCTCTCCACAGATGAGGTACAAATGCACACCACCCTAATTGTTTAGATGCCACATAAGAAACTAGCTATAGGACCAGGTTATGAGATGCCCTATACAAAGCCCCTGCCCAAACAACTTCACAGCAAGAAGCGTCACCCATAGTTCCAACTGTTTATATGGAACACTCTCTTCAGGGAGATCCACTTTTCATCACACCAGAGTTCAGCAGCAAGTGTCTGACATCAAACCATCAACAGTGAAAAAGTGATGACTGCAGCCACTGGTACCTGTCAGTCTAGTACAACACTAATGCCAGCATCCTCTGGCATGAGAAGAGAGTGTGAAGATCTTGGCTCTCAAGTACGGAAGGTGAGGAGGGTCCATGACTTCAATGCTGCTACATCTGCACTGAATCTGCAAAACAACTGACCTCCTAGGTTTTCTTTGTAAAGAAATGACAGGTACTAAGAAGTGTCCAGCTCTGCAATGATGAAAGCAATCCACTGAGATTGGGTCAGAGGAGATTTTTCCCAGATTATGGAGAGCTCCGGAGCCTACAGTCATGGGCCAGCCATGCCAGGGGAGAATTCCAGGAAGTCCCCTAATGAGACTGTTAGTAACTATTCATCCAGGTAACTACAAGCACACCTATCTCTTGTAATGCCATCAATTAGGTAGCACATCTGAATTGTAGTGAAAGTAAAAATCAGCAGGAGTAGATATCCTGGCATCATTCTGAAGGATGGATAGACTACAGTCTCCTTTTACAATTACATCTAGGTTTGTCACAAGAGCTCTGTAGCAAGAGTCTAGACTCTAAGTGGGGCACTTTATAAGGTGGACCTAACAGCACTAAAATGTGTCCAGCCATGATCATGTCTAGAGTCTACTGGCACTTTGTCATAAATTAAACTTGGGGGACCCTTATACAGTCAGGACTGTAACTGTTGGGTTGGCAGGGTTCATGCTGTTGGGATACTGAGCAAACATAACTGTCAGTCACAAAGGTCCTCAACAGCAATAAAAGCCTGTCAGCTTCTTTGAAAATTCTTAAAAAAGATTTGGGTGATCTGTCCAAACAGGACCTCCTTCTGAAAGAAGGCATCCAGACCAGTCTGGTTGACACTATTCTTCAAGAAGGAGAGCTCCAACAACACTGCCTTATACAGGTGTGTGTCTAAACCTGCTACCACAGATACAGAAACAGTGCAGTTAATATTACACTGCATGCTAGTTTAATACAGAAACCATTTAAGGATCTTCGCTAGTTTTTCCTTGACAACAAAGGAATGACACATTTTTTTCACTGCATGATCCATTGGGAACAAATGGAATCTATACAAATGAAGCAGATAGCTGAGGGGCCCAAGCCCCAGTGTTACACAGCAAAACACCCTCTTGCCCACTCTCTGGCTCTTTGTCTTACAATAAGGCAGTATGCTGCCACAGGTTCCAGGATGAGTGAAAAATGTAAGTCAGCATGTAGGACTTGGCAGTAGGATGCTTGATAAGGCTCTCTCCCCACCTAGTTGGAGACTTCAGATAGGTGTCCTCCTTCCAGAAGGAAATGACACAAAGTTTTCTGGCTCCCAAAAGAACATTTGTGAGCAAGGGCTCCATGGACAGGATGCAACGAACATACTCCTCTTTTCCAAAATACTCATTAAGATGTTTTGGATGATAAGCCATGAAGCAGCATGTTAGAACACAGGAGACCTCAGTAATCTGTAGATGTCTCCAAACTGGAGATCATCTATGGCATGTTGAAGGATGGAAAAGTCTCACTGTCATTATCCATTTCTAAGATAAGGGATTATAAATTCTTTGAGTGCTATTCTAGGGTAAGGATAGTGAGGCAGAACCTCTCCATATCCAGATTCCACAAAGAGAAGGTCCATGTTCTGTTGATGCTCCTGAGGCAGTACAGTGTGATATGGGTCGACACTGGAGGTCAAGTGACTGGTCGCAGATGCTCAGGATCACATCAGCCAAAAGGAAGCAAAGAGGCAAGAGACATTAAAATTGGGCCAAAACTACATTATCCACTCTTCCTAAGGGTGCAGTTTTGCACATGCACTAAAAAAAATTAGACCCAGGGATCTGAACTTCACTTGTGACATAAACAGAAGATTCTGGAGAGATAGATATGTGTCCCAATGGATCCCTACACTATGGAATAGGCCCCCCATCCATGTAAAACAGCGTTCATCCCTGACCCTATTCAAACTAGTCTTTGACAACTGGATGAGAAATTGTAAATTGACCCTGGTCTGGCCTCCATGTCCCTTATGGACAAAGGCCATAGATAAAAAAAATTTTTTTCCTAACTAACACACCCCTTACAAATCCTTAGTTACCACCCTACTAATGTTTCTCCATACAGATGTCCATGATAATAGGTACCCAAATGGCATGGGGTGCATGGCTAGGCTTGTAAGGACCTTAGTGGTCGTTAACCTAGTAACATCTTATGAACCTATGAAAGACCCCTAGTGAGTTCTGCTTATTTTGGATCATCAAATCTAACTAAACCAGAAAGAGGTCTGGGCAGAAGAGCCCTCTTTTTCAGGTGCAACTACTATGCACCAGTTGGGGGCTTAAGGATCACTCTTCAAGAACAGTATGATTACAAACAGACAGTGTTAACAGCTCACAGCACACCTCATCCAGGTTGGAAGCCATGGGTACACCTCTTTTAGGCATCTCATTGTTTTCCTGAGGCAGAAGCAAAGTATTAAGCCATCTTTTCATTAGTTTAATATTAGCTGTTAGAGCAATATACAAGACCCAAGACGCCATCTCTGATCAGCCTCATATGTAACAGTCTCCATCTTCAGTGTTTCAAAGGATGAGGAAGTTGCACAGAGTTCTTCATTCTTCACTCAACCTAAGCTTTCTTGGTAAACATAGCAGTGAACCAGCTTTCAATTTAAATGCAATCAGTTTCTGAGTCTGAAGAATAAAATGTATAAAAGAAACCACAAAATTAATAGGCAAAATAAACAACACTGTTACCTCTGAAAGGATCATTAACCATTCCTCTCACCACAAATTAACTCTATCACACTCACCTTATGATGGCTGTGAGGCTGGTTCTTAATTTGATTAATTTTCTTTTTCAGTTTAACATTCTTCTTTTCCAGGGGATTGAGCTTCTCTTGTAAGCACAATGTCCTGCAAACCCCAACAAAAATAAAGCTTAAAAAAGCTTTCCGAAATACATAACATTTTTTACAAGTAGTAGTGCCTAAACTAATAATTGAATGACTTGTGTGTGTGTGTGTGTGTGTGTGTGTGTATGCGTGCGTGTGCGTGTGTGTGTGTGTGTGTGTGTGTGTGTGTGTGTGTGTACCATACATGGGAGACAACATTCTGGATTTGATTCTCACCAATATGTGACAACTGTGTTCCCTAGCAGTTGTAATCCTTTTCCTAAACAAATCAGCCTATTAATCACTCATTTTCTCCATAAGACTGAAGCAGAAATTATTCTCAAATAACTCTGTATTCATAGATTATGATAAAGCTAATCTAAAACTGAGTGATGACCTCGCTAAATTCAACATTCCCTTCCAAACTGAGGATCTACTAGCAAATGCAGAAACCTTCACTGCCAAATGTTGTGCACGTGTAAAAACTTGCATAGCTGCATCTGTACCCCCTTAAGTAAATATAATGCCAAATTAAACACCTGTAACAGGGCGTCAATATAAATTGACTGTGCAATAAAAAATAAAAACTCATTGCATGTAAAAAAAAAAAAAAAGACAAAGATGCTCTTACTAAAGTTAACAGGGAAATCTAGTCCCTGTTCAAATCAACCAAAGCAAGATATGAAGTAAAAATATCCACTCAGGTTATAAGTTATTTTCCTTTGCTTCTTTTCCAATAAAGCATGTGATCAGATGGATCAGTGAGAGGGCATACAGGATTATAGTCATGGGAGGAAAAAGGCTAGCACAAAGAAGAAAATGGGATGGATTGCATTCTTTTAAGTAGTAAAAATGTCAGTCTCTGCAGTACCCCCTTCTCAAAAGACTCTGACTCAAAATTTCTCAAATCCTCAGCTCCAGAAGAGGACTGAAGGAATGACCTAAGGAGTCAGGCAATGTGCTCACTTCCCCATGAATGTGAACAACTGAAAAGAGTGATATTCCTGTCTTTGACCTACTGCCGATTCTGCACTGCCTCTCCACAGATGAGGTATAAATGCACACCACCCTAATTGTTTAAGTACCACATAAGAAACTAGCTACAGGACCAGGTTATGAGATGCCCTATACTCAGCTCCTGCCCGAACAACTTCAGAGCAAGAACCGTGACTCATAAATCTAACTGTTTTATGTGCAACTCTCTCTTCAGGGAGATTCACTTTTCACCACTTCAGATATCAGCAACACGTGCCTGATACCAAAACATCAACACTGAAAAAGTGATAACTGCAGCCACTGGTACCTGTCAGTCCACTACAACACCAACACCAACATCCTCTGGCATGAGAAGACAGTGTGAAGATCATGGCTATCATCAAACACAGAAGGTGAAGGAAGATCCAAGACCGCAATGCCTCTACATTTGCACTGAGTCTGCAAAACATATGACCTCCTTGGCTCTCTTTGGAAAGAAATGACAAACACTAGGAAGTGTGCAGCTCTGCAACAATGAAAGCAATCCACTGAGATTGGATCAGAGAAGATTCTCAGATAGTGGAGAGCTCCAGAGTCTACAGTCATGGGGCAGCCAACCCAGTGGAGGATTCCAGGAAGTCCCTTAATGGGACTATCAGTAACTATTCATTCAGGTAACTATATGCACACCTACCTCTTGCAACGCCATTAGCTAGGTAGTACATCTGAATTGTACAGAAGTAAAAATCATTGGGAGTAGAAATCCTGGTATCATTCTGAGTGATGGACATCCTACATAGTCTCCTTTTACAATTACATCTAGGTTTGTCACAAGAGCTCTGTAGCAAGAGTCTAGACTCTAAGTGGGGCACTTTATAAGGTGGACCTAACAGCACTAAAATGTGCCCAGCCATGATCATGTCTATAGTCTACTGACACTTTGTCATAAATTCCCAAAAAGGGGCAAACTTGGAGGACCCTTATACAATCAGGACTGTTACTGCTTGGTTGGCAGGGTTTGTGCTGTTGGGATACTGAGCAAAAATACCTGTCAGTCACAGAGGTCCTCAAGAGCAGTAAATGCCTGTCAATTTCTTTGAAAATTCTTAATCAAGTTTTGGGTGATCTGTCCAAATAGCACCTCCTCCTGAAAGAAGGCATCCAGATCAGCCTGGTTGACACTATTCTTAAAGAAGGAGAGCTCCAACAACACTGCCTTATACAGGTGTGTGTCTAAACCTGCTATCATAGATACAGAAGCAGTGCAGTTAATATTGCACTGCATGCTAGTTTAATACAGAAACCATTTAAGGATCTTCGCTAGGTTTTCCTTGACAACAAAGGAATGACAAATGTTTTTTTTTTTTCCATGGTGTGATCCATTAGGAACAACTGGAGTCTATACAAATGAAGCAGATAGCTGAGGGGCTTAAGCCCCAGTGCTGCACAAGAAAACACCCTCTTACCCACCTGCTGGCTCTTTGTTTTACAATAAGGCAGCATGTTGCTACAGTTTCCAAGATCAGTGAAAAATGTAAGTCAGCATGTAGGATATGGCAGTAGGATGCTTGATAAGGCTCTCTCTCTCCACCTAGCTGTAGACTTCAGATAGGTATCATCATTCCAGAGGGAAATGACTCAAAGTTTTCTGGTTCCCAAAATAACATTTGTGAGCAAGGGCTCCATGGGCAGGATACAACAAAGTTACTCCTCTTTTCCAAAATACTCATTAAGATGTTTTGGATGATAAGCCATGAAGCAGCATGTTAGAACACAGGAGACCTCAGTAATCTGTAGATGTCTCCAAACTGGAGATCATCTATGGCATGTTGAAGGATGGAAAAGTCTCACTGTCATTATCCATTTCTAAGATAAGGGATTATAAATTCTTTGAGTGCTATTCTAGGGTAAGGATAGTGAGGCAGAACCTCTCCATATCCAGATTCCACAAAGAGAAGGTCCATGTTCTGTTGATGCTCCTGAGGCAGTACAGTGTGATATGGGTCGACACTGGAGGTCAAGTGACTGGTCGCAGATGCTCAGGATCACATCAGCCAAAAGGAAGCAAAGAGGCAAGAGACATTAAAATTGGGCCAAAACTACATTATCCACTCTTCCTAAGGGTGCAGTTTTGCACATGCACTAAAAAAAATTAGACCCAGGGATCTGAACTTCACTTGTGACATAAACAGAAGATTCTGGAGAGATAGATATGTGTCCCAATGGATCCCTACACTATGGAATAGGCCCCCCATCCATGTAAAACAGCGTTCATCCCTGACCCTATTCAAACTAGTCTTTGACAACTGGATGAGAAATTGTAAATTGACCCTGGTCTGGCCTCCATGTCCCTTATGGACAAAGGCCATAGATAAAAAAAATTTTTTTCCTAACTAACACACCCCCTTACAAATCCTTAGTTACCACCCTACTAATGTTTCTCCATACAGATGTCCATGATAATAGGTACCCAAATGGCATGGGGTGCATGGCTAGGCTTGTAAGGACCTTAGTGGTCGTTAACCTAGTAACATCTTATGAACCTATGAAAGACCCCTAGTGAGTTCTGCTTATTTTGGATCATCAAATCTAACTAAACCAGAAAGAGGTCTGGGCAGAAGAGCCCTCTTTTTCAGGTGCAACTACTATGCACCAGTTGGGGGCTTAAGGATCACTCTTCAAGAACAGTATGATTACAAACAGACAGTGTTAACAGCTCACAGCACACCTCATCCAGGTTGGAAGCCATGGGTACACCTCTTTTAGGCATCTCATTGTTTTCCTGAGGCAGAAGCAAAGTATTAAGCCATCTTTTCATTAGTTTAATATTAGCTGTTAGAGCAATATACAAGACCCAAGACGCCATCTCTGATCAGCCTCATATGTAACAGTCTCCATCTTCAGTGTTTCAAAGGATGAGGAAGTTGCACAGAGTTCTTCATTCTTCACTCAACCTAAGCTTTCTTGGTAAACATAGCAGTGAACCAGCTTTCAATTTAAATGCAATCAGTTTCTGAGTCTGAAGAATAAAATGTATAAAAGAAACCACAAAATTAATAGGCAAAATAAACAACACTGTTACCTCTGAAAGGATCATTAACCATTCCTCTCACCACAAATTAACTCTATCACACTCACCTTATGATGGCTGTGAGGCTGGTTCTTAATTTGATTAATTTTCTTTTTCAGTTTAACATTCTTCTTTTCCAGGGGATTGAGCTTCTCTTGTAAGCACAATGTCCTGCAAACCCCAACAAAAATAAAGCTTAAAAAAGCTTTCCGAAATACATAACATTTTTTACAAGTAGTAGTGCCTAAAACTAATAATTGAATGACTTGTGTGTGTGTGTGTGTGTGTGTGTGTGTGCGTGCGTGTGCGTGTGTGTGTGTGTGTGTGTGTGTGTGTGTGTGTGTGTGTACACGCTCATACATGCATGTGTACATCAACATACTGTAAAGTCAAAGGAACAATGAATATGAAGGTGAAGGCTTATATAAAACTCAACTATTAAACTCCCATCTAACATACAACATATCCAGTCTTTGCTCCTCTTCAAAAAGAATTGAAAAAATACCTAGCCAACTCTCCCTCCTACATCTGCCACCACACCACCTAATCTGCCACTACCACACCAGAACTATTTCTTCATACATTATATATACTTACAATCCTGTGGATTCATAGCTACACCACTGAGCACTCTTAAAAACTAAACTTTCCTCCCAACTTTGCTTCCCTATTTTACTTTTTATTTCCCTGGCCACCCCAACCCTTTCCTCCTCATTTCCTTCTCTGCACTCTGTCTTTACCACCTCTCCTTCCACTCCACCCACTATAACTGACACAAGTGCCACTCTTTGCTATTCTGTCTCTTCAATTATTCTTCACTCTTCTCAACAGCTCCTCTGTGCTGGTCCTGCGGTTTAGGCTGCGTGTTTTCACCTCCTGTAATCCATCCTGGGTGCTCCCTCCCTGCTTTAAATGTAAAAGGAATACCTCCGGCCATCACCTAAAGACACCGTGAATTGGCCAGCTTGCCTGGTGCTTAGAAAAATACTACTGAGAAGACCCCCCAACAACATTGTGTAAATTAATCCATCCCGGGTGCTCTCTCCCTGCTTTAAATGCAAAAGGAATACCTCCGGCCATCACCCGAAGACACTCTGAATTGGCCAGCTTGCCTGTAATCCATCCCGGGTGCTCCCTCCCTGCTTTAAATGCAAAAGGAATACCTCTGGCTATCACCTGAAGATACCCTGAATTGGCCAGCTTGCCTGGTACTTTGAAAAATACTACTGAGAAGACCCCCCAACAAGATTGTGTAAATTAATCCATCCCGGGTGCTCCCTCCTTGCTTTAAATGCAAAAGGAATACCTATGGCCATCACCTGAAGACACACTGAATTGGCCAGCTTGCCTGGTACTTAGAAAAATACTACTGAGAAGACCCCCCCCCTACCAGATTGTGTAAATTAATCCATCCCGGGTGCTCCCTCCCTACTTTAAACACAAAAGGAATACCTCCGGCCATCACCTGAAGACACCCTGAACTGGCCAGCTTGCCTGGTACTTAGAAAAATACTACTGAGAAGACCCCCCCCAACAAGATTGTGTAAATGAATCCATCCCAGGTGCTCCCTCCCTGCTTTAAACGCAAAAGGAATACCTCCGGCCATCACCTGAAGACACCCTGAATTGGCCAGCTTGCCTGGTACTTAGAAAAATACTACTGAAAAGACTCCCCCCCCAACAAGATTGTGTAAATGTATGTTGCTTAACACTAATTAAATGTAGACTTGATGTACTATCTATAGAGTTAATATGCCCTCCCGTGTGTGCGTTCTAGCAGCCTATAGGGTTGCCACCTTTTCAAATGCCCAAAGTGGGACATTTTTGGTACAAACGTTAGATTTTGCAGGGAGAAACATACCTACGGCTACTACAAAGGACAGAACTTTATGTTTTTGCCTAAATAAAAGCTTATTCTTGTAGCATTTTAGTTGCTTATTCTGTTTCTTATAACATTTAGGTGTTTCAGATACAGAATAACTGTTTTATGCAATTATTAAATAAAATATAGGAAATAATTCTATCCTAAAATCTCAGGACATTTGCCATTTTTTTCAATTTTTTTGCAGGACACAACTGCCCAAAGAGGGACTGTCCCTCGCAAAGTTGGACAGGTGGTAACCCTAGCAGCCTACCGCAGACCGTTTGCCCTCTCCCCCTCCTGTTATCACTACCCTAGAATATATTTAAACCTAAGACTGGTCCAACTATACCTACTGTTTGCTATCTCCTTCTACCATTAGGTGGCAGCATCTACCAATATAAATACTAGATATTCTTTATAATCCCAACAAGTTTTATTTTTTCATAAACGGTTATGAGTTAATATCCTTAGACTGTAAATATCTTCTCCCCCCTGCTAAACCACCCTCTGTAAAGGCAGCCTTCTTTTTTTGGCTGGAAATATTTAGCTCATACCTTCCAACTACAGCCTTTAAACTGCTCTTTGCTGATACTTTTTCTGCCATACTCACCTCTATTAAGCCCTCCCCACTCCTGGAACTGTTCTTCCTACCAACTTTCCACCCCTTTAGTCCCTCCTGCCTTCTACCCCTCTAGTCCAACCACCTTTCCTCCACCTATCCCATCCCCCATAGCTAGTTTCCTCCTGGAGTTTACCTATATCTCCCACACTCTGTGGTGCCATTTTTAAGTCCTGTCCTCTGTGCTGGTCCTGTGGTTTAGGCTGCTTTTTTTTTTTCGCCTCCCAGTAGGTCTTTTCAGCATATCTGTCTATCATTTGCAAGCCTCTAAGCAACTATTGTGCTAAACTCCACGTTTTTACTTTTAACTATGTTTTAGGGTTATAGATGGCTTTGTGCTGAAGGCTATCACTCCAATGCAATGTTTGTAACTGTGTTGCATGGTTATTGTTGGACTCATGTCGATGGCTTCATTTATCTGTGACCTACATGTGTTTTGACCTCTGCATGCTGCATTTGGGATGAGTGGGGCTCTTTTCTACACTGACTAATGCTGCATTAATTTTGTATGTTGCCAAGGGGCTTGATTGAATACTGCTGGCTTGTCACGACCAGAAACCTGGTGTAATGATGTCCTGTTAAAAGGACGCCAACCAAAGTGCATCGCTGATTGCCGGATAGCCTCTTAAGGTGGAATAACAATCCCCCTTCGAGTCTTCTGCTTAAAATCAGGTTTAGAAGCCATTTTACTTTCCATTTGTAACTATAAGGGCTCTGCACAGCTTCTTCACTGTTTTGGGGACTGTTTTGCCCTATATACTGTACTGTTTGACTGCTTGCTTTGTACTGTGTCATTCGTCCTTTGCTTATGTTAATTACCGGCTTAGTAGCTGTAAGCTGCTTTTTGAGATGAGTGGGTCTCTCTCTATGTTGTCACCAGCTGCATTACTTTAGTCTGAGTATACAGGGCTCGACTGTTGCAATTTGCTGGCCTAGTCTGCTCTCCAGATGTCCTATCAAAAGGATGCCAATGAACATATATTGTTGAAGGCCTTTATTTCTCTTTCAGGGTTGATCAATGGTCCTACTAGAGACTTTAGCTTAATTACTGGCTTAGCAGCTCTTTTTCTTTTCCGTTTGTCTCTATAAGGGCACCACATGGCTTTTACATTGTTCTGAAAACTGTTTTGTAAACTGTTCAGCACAAGTTATTGCACAGCATGAACATATTGTAGTTTACTGTGTTAGTCTGTTGAGCACTATATATTGTAGGGTCTATATTAGAACACCGAACATTTGAAATGTCGAGTGTTCTAATAATGACCCTTTTTTAGCGAATGCTAAAAATATCCAAGTAACAGGAAACCAAATTCTTTCCCAGGGAAAGAATTTGGTTGCCCACTTCTGTTGCTTCGGTATTTACAGCGCTCTGGTGGAAAGTTATGGGTCGGGTTCAGGTAAGTGTGCAATTGTGTGGACGTGTGGGTTAGGGCGGGTTAGGTGAGTTAGGGTTAGGGTGCAGGTCAGGTAAGTGTGCGATTGTGTGGATGTGTGGGTTAGGGCAGGTTAGGTGAGTTAGGGTTAGGGCACGGGTGAGGTGACTGTGCGATAGTGATGGACCTTAGGGTTAGGGTTTGGGTTAAGGTAAGTGGATAGTTAGTGGTGTATGTATAGTTTAGTGTAGGGTTAGGTGTAAGAGTTTAGGTGTATGTGTGTGGATTGCTGTTTGTTTGGTGTGCTTGTGTTGTGTGTATGTGTTTTGGAACACCAAATTTTTTCCCTAGGAAAAAATTAGCTGTTCTGAATGTTCAGTGTTTTTTTCTTCGATAGCTAGGGTTTGATTTTAGAACACTCGACATTCTGAATGTTCGTTGTTCTAATATAGACCCTATATTGCACTGTTTAGAGATTTTATTGTATTACTTTATCATTTACCCTTTGCTTTCTGCTGCTTATATTTGGCTCTACTGCTGTATAACCCTGCCTTCTCAAATGGACTAGGGTCACTGATAGCATGCTGAACTGCTGAATGAATGTTTTGTGCTATTTAATGGAGCCTATATTGCCTAACTTGTATTATTCATAGCATAATGTCTGCTGCTTTCCATTGGTAATCCCCTAAACCTAATCTTCCTCTACATACTTGCTCTAGCCTCATCTAACCATAGCCTCTCTCTACTACTGTGCTTTGTTACACCCTCCTTTCTTCTCTAAACATCCCTTACTTTCTACCTTCCCCTCTGCATCTGCAATATTAACTAACTCAGTGTTGTCTCCCTCTCCGCTACAGTAATCCATCCCGGGTGCTCCCTACTTGCTTTAAACGCAAAAGGAATACCTCCGGCCATCACCTGAAGACACCCAGAATTGGCCAGCTTGCCTGGTACTTAGAGAAGTACTACTGAGAAGACCCTCCCAACAAGATTGTGTAAATGTATGTTGCTTAACACTAATTAAATGTAGACTTGATGTACTATCTATAGAGTTAGTCTGCCCTCCTGTGTGTGCATTCTAGCAGCCTACTGCAGACCGTTTGCACTCTCCCCCTCCTGTTATCACTACCCTAGAATATATTTAAACCTAAAACTGGTCCAACTATCCCTGCTGTTTGCTATCTCCTTCTGCCATTAGGTGGCAGCATCTACCAATATAAATCCTAGATATCCTTTATAATCCCAACAAGTTTTATTTTTTCACAAACAGTTGGTTATGAGTTAATATCCTTAGACTGTAAATACCCCCCCCCCCCCGCTAAACCACCCTCTGTAAAGGCAGCCTTCTTTTTCTGGCTGAAAATATTTAATGCATACCTTCCAACTACAGCCTTTAAACTGCTCTTTGCTGATACTTTTTCTGCCATACTCACCTCTAGTGTTCTTTCCTGCTCCGTTTGTCCTATGGGCTCACTCCGCTCCCCTACCTTGCCCCCATTTTCCACCTGCCCCCAGTAGTCCTAGCTTTATTCCTATCTTACCCCCACCCTCTCAACCTAATTACCCAATACCAGATCCCCCCTCATTACTCCTCCCACCTATAGCCATCCTTCTTAAACTCTGTAATTTGTACTCCACCCAATAATTATAGTCCCCTCCTCTTTCCTTAAATCTCTAGAATACCTCCATCACTTTTTAAACCCTTTCTTCTTCGTAGCCTTTTCTATTTTCCTAGCCACTCATACCACTCTCTCTTTCCTCCAACATGATCTCCTCAAGTTATCACATCCTCCATCCCCCAGCCTCCTCTTTCTGTTCCTACTTCCCTTATACTATGCTACCTCATATTCCACCTATGCTTGTCCAATACCACCTACAAAGACAACTACCATACAAACCAACCTTCCCTTCACTTTTACTCCCATTTCCACTCTATCTCCTCATCTCTCATTCAGCCCAACCCTCTGCATCTATTCCACCCTAAACTCTTCTCCTCTAAAGTCAATATACTGTCATCTGCTCCAATCTATAATCTACCAAAATTCATGCCTGGCAGACCAATATGGCTAAAGGATATCTCCTTCAACAACCTAGTCCAAGCTGGTGATATCCATCCTAACCCTGGTCCTACATCCTTTATTAACAACACTCATCCCTTACCCTCTTCCTCCTATCTCAACGCCCTAAAGATTGTTACAATTAATGCACAAAGTCTACACAACAAAGTACACCAACTTCAAGCTTGGTTAAACCATAACCAACCAGCTATCTTAGCCATCTCTGAAACCTGGCTCAAGCTCTTTATCTCCGACTCTGAGATTCTGCCCCTGGGATTTCATTGTCTCAGAAATGACTGACTAAATAAAAAAGGTGGAGGCACTGCCCTAGTCTACTCCAACCTTCTTACCTTAATTCCCCTCCAAATTCCAATTCCTCAATTCCAGAACACTGAACTAACTACTGGAATTCTAAAACTAAATAAACATAAAAATATCTGCATTATTGCCCTATATATTTCACCTGGTAACAATATCTCTACACTCGAAAATATTCTCCTATGGGCCTCTACTGAAATTAACTATGAAACTTATATCCCTGGTGATGTGAATATTGACTGGAATAAAATCAATTGCCCCTCTCCCTCCCTATCCATTAACCTCTATAACTTCATTCAAATAATCCTCTCCATCACTCAACCTAACAAAATAAACCCTCCCGGATCCACTATAGATTGGATCCTAGTCTCAGATCCAAATAAAATAACCAATTCTGGCACAATTCCTGATACCTTTAGCAACCACCTCCCAGCCTTCATGCATCGCTCAACTAGTTCCTCCCCACATCAGCATCAGTACATTCAAACTTGTAACCTCAGTAGCTTCAACCCAACTACTTTCTCAAATACTTTCTACCAAATTAACTGGCAAATTCTAAACATCCTTCCTCTTGACAAGGCTATAGAATACTTTAACTCTGTCTTCCTTGATACTTTAAACTCACTAGCCCCACTAAGAAAACAAAAGGATAAAAACTAAAACTTCTCTTTGGCTATCCAAAGAGACAAAACAGATTATGCACCACAGAGACAAACTATGGAAGCTTTACCAAAACAATAAACTGGATAATACCTTGCTCCAATATAAACAGCTCCCCAACCGTGCAAAATGACTAAACACCAAAGACAAAAAATCCTACTACATCAGGCTTCAGTCCAATAACAATAAAAACCTCAAAAAATTCTGGAACTCAGTAAACTCCCTCCTCAATCCAGGCTCCAAGAATAATCCCTGTCCTGACCCAAGTAAATCTGATCTTGAACTAGACTCTGAATTTAACTCATTTTTCATAGACACTATTACTACCCTCACCAAGACATTTCCCAATAATAGCCCAACTGCTCTACACTCTGCCCCTTCTAACTCACCTCATCTGTTTAAACTTAAACCCATCTTGACTAACTTTATAAAAAGCCTTTTGTCCAAACTTAAACCTTGCTCTAATGCTCCCGACAATATTCCCTCTTCCTTCCTAAAACGTGCTGCTGATGGCATTGCACTCCCAATCAGCATCATTATCAACCGATCCATAAAAGAATCATACGTCCCCAAACTCTGGCGCTCAGCTTATATTCTTCCTCTTCATAAAAGAGGCAAAAATACCAGCATCTCAAACTTTCACCCCATTGCTTTGCTCTCACCAATCTCCAAAATCCTGGAAAAATGCATCCACCTCCAACTTATGCCTTTCCTGACCCAAAACAATCTTCTCACTCCTACCCAGCATGGCTTCCGTCCAGGCCATAGCACAATAACCGCTCTGCTCTCTTTCCTAGAAACTGTCAATCAAGCCCGAGATTCAGGCCACTTAGTTTCTACTGTTTTACTCGATCTGTCTAAAGCCTTTGACACTGTTTCCCACAAGCACCTTCTGTCATCTCTCAAACCTTAATCTCTCACATAATGCTTTATCCTGGTTCTCCAGCTATCTATCAGACAGATAACAGGCAGTCAAATGGAAGAACTCCATCTCTTCCTTCCTACCTACCCCAACTGGCGTACCACAGGGATCCATCCTTGGGCCAATGCTTTTTAACATCTTCATCAATAACTTTCACACTGCTATTCTTGATGCTAAAATCATTCAATATGCAGACGATTCAACCTTAGTCTGCTCTGCCTCAAACCTCTCTGAATTGCTGATTAAAACCCAAACTGCCTTCTCAAAAACTGAAAACTGGATGCACCAAAACCACCTCTCTCTCAATGCAAATAAATCAAAGCTTCTACTATTCCCTCCTACAAAGACCCTCTCCTACAATAAAAACAACTTCAAAGTCTATAGTCAAACCAACTCACCTATAGAAGTAGTCCCCTCTGCCAAACTACTTGGCATTACTGTAGATGAATACCTCAAGTTTGATATTCATATTCAACAAAATATTAAGAAAACCCACCAAAAGCTAGGTATGCTGTATAAGAATAATCGCTTTCTCCCCAACTCTACCAGGCAAATTCTGGCCTCGACTTATCTTCTTCCTTCCTTATTATATGAAGCCCCTCTCCTAACCAACCTGTCCTTCTCTATCACCTCTAAACTAGAAAACTGCTACAACAAAATCTCTAAATTTGCCTCTAAATCTAAAAATACTACCCATCACTGCCTAACTCTACAATCCCTGAATTGGCTTGAACTCCCAAACTACCTAGACTATCTTCAACTCACTACTGCACATAGACTCATATTTCACCCAACAAAATGTCCCGCTCTAACAAACATCCTTCCCCCTTGTACACCCAACAGAGCTCTCAGATCTGAAAATCAGAACTTAGTTACTATCCATAAATCTAAACGTCCTGCTGGACAACTATTCCTATCTTTCTCACTAGGCAAAAAATGGAATTCCCTTCCCTCCACACTAAGAACCATACCAAGCTCAGAAAAATTCAAAACCCAACTATTCAAACACCTGTCTACTAAATGGAAATGTACCTGCCATCACCTAAGCTCTACAACTCTCATCGTTATCTTCCTATGAGCCTATCTAAGCTCTCAACAATTTCTATAGCTTCTCTCTAAGCTTTCACCTCCTACAGCTACCCTCACACAGCTCAACCTTGTAAATATTGTAAACTGCATTCTACTGTATGGAAAGCATATTTACATTTTCTTAAAAGGTTTGTATGTAAACTGTTTCCACACCTAACCCAGATCTGTTTTCCTCAAATGAAACTGTGTGATCCCTACCTTCAAGCTTAATGAATTTGTTAACTATGCATGATATTGAATGCATTTATGAGTAACTATTCTACATAAGATCTTTAATATTAACTATCATTTGTATCTAAATTGTATAATGCATCTTGGAGCTTTTCTCCCTAGGCCTCCACTGAAAATGGGTCAATTCGGCCCAGTGGACTTCCCTGGTAATCAAACTGCAAATAAATAAATAAATAGAGGGCCAGTCGTATACAACTGCATCCCTTGGTGACTCCCCAGGAAGGGGGATAAGGGCAAAGTAGCTGCTGTATTTGGCATTCATGGATGTGGCAAAAAGGTCGCAGCAAGGCTGGCCCCATTTGTGGAAAATCTTTTTCGCTACTTCTTACTTTAGGGACTACTCATGAAACATCAGTATTGCTCTGCTGAGTCTGTCTGTTATCACGTTGGTTTTCCCTTAAATGTGTGTTGTTAAGAGAAAGCATTGGGAGGAGGTCACCCATTGCCATACTCTCAGGGCTTCTCGACAAAGGGGGTAAGATCTGGCTCCTCCATGTTTGTTTATGTGCCATACCACTGACATGTTGTCTGTCTGTATTGCAATAGTTCCCAGTGGAAGAGAGTCCTGGAATGCTTGAAAGCCAGAAACACCACTCTCATCTGTACAGCATTGATGTGCAAATGAGCATCATGATCCTGCCAAGTGACTGTTTTTCCTAGACAACCCCCCCCCCCACCAATCTGGGAAGCATCCGTGGTCACTGTGGCTAATGTTTGGTGAAGTACAAAGGGTCAACCTATCATCACCTGAGTGGAGTAAAGCCACCAACGAAGGTCTCTTTTGCAAGATTCTGTTCTCAACATTTGTTAGGACATGGATAGTTCCTGCATGGACCACCGAGTGAACAGTAGCCACTGCAGAATCCTCATATGCAGACATGCTAATGGAATCATGGTTATCACTGCTGCCATGGTCCCCAAGACTTTCAGGATGTTTTTGCTTGTACAGTTCTCATGGAAAGTAGATTTAGGACCTGACGTTTTAGGATATGAACCCTTTCAGAGGGAAGTTTTACTATCATTCTTGTTGTATCTAGATCTGTTTCTATAAAGGTGATATATTGAGATGGCAACAAGGCAGATTTTTCATAGTTTATTGTGATTCCTAGGTCAGAGCAGAGATGCAAGGTGGTGTCTCTCACTTTCAATAGTAGATGCTCAGTGGTGGCAGTCAGGAGCCAGTCGTCTAGATACGGAAACAATCGGAATCCTAGGCATCTCAAGTGAGCCGCTACTACTGCCATACACTTGGTGAACACTCTGGAGGCTGTAGTGAGGCCAAAGGGCAGAGTACAGAACTCGTAATGACTGGCTCCCAGCCTAAAGTGCAAATGACACCTTGACTGGCTGTTCATTTTTATATGGTAGTACACATCCTGGAGGTCTACAGAGTACATCCAATTGTCTTGTCCCAGAAAAGGAAGTATTGACTCTAGTGTTACCATCCAGATCTTTGACTTTCTTACTGTTTAAGTTACTGAGATCCAAGATGGGTCTCCAGTCCACTGTTTTCTTTGAAACTAAAAAGAGTCTTGAGTAAGATCCGGATCCTATTTAGTCTCTGGGGACTGTTTGGATGAATCTTTTGTTTAGCAACTTTTGAATTTCTAGTGTTGTCTGCTCCCTTTGACTCGGTGGAACATCGGGGATGATTTTTGTGTTTGGGATGGGGAAAGAAAAGGGTATGGAGTAACCTCTGGATATGATGCCTTGTACCCACTTGTCTTTTGTTATTGCTAGCCAGGCTTCTGGGTGCAAGGATAAGTGGCCTCTGACTGCCTCCAGAGATGGACAGATGGCTCTCCTTTCAGGACCACTGAAAGGGCTTACCAAGGAAAGCTTCCCTGTCACCCTGGTTTTGTGGACCTTCTCTGCCGTATGGTCAGCGTCTTGTATAGGTACTTTCCCCCTCTGCCCCTGGGGGAAGAATCACCATGTGTGTCCCTCCTTCTGACCTTTTGGATAAGGTCTGGTAGGTAGAGAAAAACAGACTCCTATGGCAGAGGGAGTCTTTCCTTCTTGTTCACACCTGGTTAGTGTGTCTTTGACTTTTGGCCTGAGCAAGGACAAACCATCAAGGGGTGCATTCACAAATGAAGATTCATAGGCCTCCACAAAGTCACACAAGTGCATCCAGGAATGTCTCCTTAGGGAAATTCCTGAACTTGCTGCCCTGCTCACTCCATCTGCTGCATATGAAATGAGCCTCATGGAGAAGGTGACCACTGAATTTAAGGTGAAGAACTGAGAGGAAACCTTCTCAGATACTCCTTCAGCTGCTGAACCTTGGAGAGTATCTCCTAGCTCTTTCAGGAGATCTCTTTGAAGTCTAGTAAAATGAGTCAGATAATTCAGCGATCTGAGCGCAAAAGTCGCTGAAGAAAAAATGCGCTTTCCATATCTGTCCACCCTATGAGACTTTCTGTTCAGAGGATGGACAGAAGAGGACGTCTCAACAAGTTTCTTTTTAGTGGCTGCCACCACCACCATACAGGGACTCCTTTGGTTAGGAAATTTGTATCTGTTGGAGCTGCTATAAATTTGTTTGGCCTCCAAGGAACAGGTTCCACTGAATATGGAGACTCCCATGCCTTTCGACAAACTAAGTCCATCGGTATGTCGAAGGGTGGAGACACCCAAGTGGTGGAAGGGTGAGACCCAATGGCCTTCAGATATACAGACTCCTCCTCAGAAGGGTTGATGGACTTACAGCCACCTCTCTGTTTTAGGATTTCCAAGATGTCCACGAAGGAGACATCCTCAGGGGGCGACCGTTGTGACCCTTCTGAATTATCAAGGTCTGTGTCTCATGTGATAGATTCCTCTGAGGAGTCTAAATGCTTCCTCTTTCATAGCCTCTTCCATGGGACCTCTTCTGAAAGGTATTCTGGAGAGGTTTCAGAAGAGAGGGGGTTCACCCAATGGGGCATCCTGCGGCCTAGTGTCTTCGCATCTTTGTGGATGCAGTAATGCCGAGACAGATACTGGTGCCTTTGGGGGAGGAATGTCCCAACCTGAGAGTGGACCTGTTTGTGCTCCTCATCACCTCGAAAGCCCTCCACCCCTGATCTGAGGAAACCCCCAGTTCTGAAGAGCCAGAGGGAATCCTCAGAATCAAGGAGGTTGGGTCCAAGGCTGAAGTAGGAGCCGAGCTCACCCAAGCTGACACCCCGTGAGGCAAGTTCAGATCCGACAACTGTCCGACCAGACTCTCCTCCCTGGACTGGACAGGAGAGCATCAGCTGCTAGACTCCTCGATTTTGGATGAAACTGAGGACATCAGAGCAATAGTCAGTGCCAAAGATCCTGTAATAGGTCTTAATTCTGACGGTTCCACCACTATCAGTTCTGAACATTTTGGCTCCGAGGTCCGACATCGAATTGGAGGAGGAATCAACATTGTAATGGCAGGCTTGGTCAGTTCTAAAGCCCTGTGGGTCATATCCAATAACAGTTTGGCAAGGGCCAGTGTCCTCAGTAGCCTTTGCACCACGTGATCCACATCATCATTGGACAGGCTCCTGGAAGATCGAGAGGATGGAGCAGGAGATCTGGAAGACTGCAACAGTGGAGAACTTAGGGTTGGAGATACTGGCTCCAATTCTGGGGACTGGCTCCATAAATGAAATTTTAATGGCACTGAAACAGTAGGACCCGATGTAGATTGCTTCTTGGGCCTGATAGCCTTCAGTTCTGAGGATGAGGCTTTCATTATTTCTTTAATGGTTCCGATTGTGTACTCAAGGATGAGGTCCTTTCCCCAATTTTTCAGACCTTGTAGAGGGGGATTGGCCCAACTTTGAAGGACCCAGGCCTTCTTCAATTGCTTCTGAAAAAGGGGTCTTCAGTAAGCCTCTGAAAATGAGCTGGTTTTTCCTTTCCAGCAATACTCTGTGGCTAAAGGAGTGATATATGGCACAGGACTCTTGCAGGTAAACCGGTCCAAGACAGTACATGCAAATAGTGTGTCCATTTGTAAGATACATTTTCTGACTACATTTAACACATTTTTTGAACCCAGAGGGTTTAGGTTCCTTGGGATATTTTGAAGACATTATACTAGTCAACGAGAAGAGCAGAAACAACAGCTAACAAGTACTGGAAAAAATATGTATGCATACATTCTACTACTACTACTACTACTCTTTTTTACTTTATAAATAACAAGAACAATCACAGCAAAAAACACTTCAGGAAAGAAGAAAAGGGGCTCTCTAACTTAAATGCGCTAACCTTAAATAATTCAAGAAGGAAAATAAAGGAAAAAAGCCCTCTAATTTAAATGGGCTAAGGCAGTTCTCTAATGTAAATGAATCTGCCTATATAGTCAAGTTAGCGGAAAGAGGTAGGAAAGCCCTCTAACTAAAAATGGTCTTTAAAGAAATAAACTAAAGCTGGGATAGGGAAGAAAGGCCTTGCGAGACAAAATGATGGCCAAACAGCAACAAATCAGAAAGAAAAGAGAAGCACACACAATTTATTCAGTAAAGCTTTACTACAATAAAATAGTTTGAAAAACTATAAATTTCAAAAGAGATGTATAGAAAAAAAATTCTACTTAGCCAGAGCCAGTAAGAAGCACCCAATCTTGTTTAGCAGCAAACTAGATCTGGGGAACTCTCCTAGTGCATGATGGGATAGGGTTTTAGCCACGAGCTAGTGGAAGACCTTGAACTTTTGTTTAGGCCCCAACCAGCTAAGAATGAAGGCGAGATAGGACAACATCACATCATATGTTCACAGTTATCTCTTTCTTCCCCATCACACCTCCAACACTTGATATGTACCTGAGGAAAAATTCTTAAAAGTCTGCTTGGGGTATAAAATTCCTTATGAAATACCTATGCACACACTTCCAAGAAAAGATAATAAACCTTCTGAACTTTTTTGCATACTTGGAGCCATGCACATGTCCTCCCATTGTTATGTTGTAAACTGCTTTAACAATTCCTCATCCCAGTCTTTTCTAATCTCTTCTGATTCATTTTTACAGTTATCATGGAATATTTTATAAGCCCTACTAATTATCTCTTTTTAACAGCAATGTCTTTTCTAGATTCAATTAAAAACTCTGCCAAGGTAGATACTGAATTATTTCTCGTTACCTATAGTCTGATATCAATCGGTGGTAGGGAAGGTAGTCTCTAGCCACCAATCCAAATGTTTTCTTACCCTCATCTCACTCTATTACCTTTCCCATTTTAGTTATTTGCTCTTAATATGTTGGCTCCTTTCTCAATTTTCTCCAGTAAATTCTAGCCCTCTCTTGCCTATTTCTGTACCCCTACTTGCTGTCAACCCTATTGGCAAAATCTCCTTTCGCCATTCTCATGTTGGCTTAGTTCTTAAAATACTTTCTGCTACCATATGCATATAATATTCTGTATGGCTGCTATCATTCTCCTTAAGGATCTGAATTGAAAATACTATTCTCCCTATTTATTGAGCTTCCCTCCCCTGCTTTATCATTATCCCTTTCCATTTTGAAATATAACCTTATGCTTGTGTTATGTATATGAGCCTTAATTGTGTAGCTCTAAAATATCCCTTCACCTCCCAGAAAAATTCCTTCATCTTTTTACTAATTATTGTAAAAATATGCCTGACCCACACATTAATAGAAAGGGACTAAAATCATTTGTACTTCCTGTAGCCTAATATCCCCAAATCCATAAACAAGAGATTACAGTTTCTCAGTTTTTTTCTTTATCCTGTTCTCACATATCCTTAGCTGCCATAACAGCATACTTTTTAATCCATACTCCTAAATACTTCATTTTATTGTGTCTCCATAAATATGGGCATTCCTGAACCAAATCATGAGTGGGTACATATTCTACAGCAATAGCCTTTGTTGTATCTTCATTAACGTTATATCCTGAAACAACTTGAAACAGTCTAAAAATTTTCCACAACACTGAAATGTCATTTTCTGGATTTGTCAGGTACGAAATAATATCATCTGCAAATAAAGTCAACTCTTCATGATTAACATGCCAATTATATACCTACACTTCTGAGTCCCTTATATTCTTTGCCAATGGCTCTAAATATAAAGCAAATAACAAAGGGGAAAGAGGACACCCCTGACTGGTTCCTCTATCCAAACACAAATTATCACAGAAGAACCTTCCCACTTTAATTATTGCCTCCAATCCTTCTTATCCTCCTAACTAACCTTGTTATTGTATCAGGGAATGCAAATGCTTCCATTGCCCTACTCATACAATCCCAGCTTACTCTGTCAAATGCTTTCCCTACGTCAAGACCCACCATACAACAGCAGCATTTTCTTAAATTCTGCTTCCCTTTGAATCATTATTGTTCTATTAATACTATCAAATGTTTGCCTTTCCTCCAGAAAACCACACTTATCCATATCTATCAAGTTTGGCAACACCCTTGCCACTCTTATAGCTAGCATGGACATAAACACTTTATAATCGTGGTTTAAAATTTAAACGGGTATGAAGCTGGGTCTGATGGGTCTTTACTCTATTTTTTATAATACAGCCGCCACAGTTTTCATCCAAGATTTTGGTGTTTCCACTCCTTTTAAAATACTGTTAAACAAAAACTTCTAGATCTTTATCACTTTCTTGCCTTCCTAACTTCCAGATTTCCACAAGAATACCATCTGTTCTTAGAGACTTTCCGGAATACTGATTATACATTACAGTCTTTTTGTACTCTCCTATCTTAGCTGTTAGCTGTTGAACCTCACCTATCCCTAATCTTGGCAAAATGAAGTCTTTAAAAAACATTTTCATTTATGCTCTTTCTTGATTTCCACCTTTTATTTATTTATTTTATTTATTTTAACTTACAGTTTGTTTACCAGGATAGTCCATTGGGCAAAGAGCAGCCCGTTTTCAATGGAGTCCTGGGGAGAAAAGCTCCATGAACAACAATACAATATGAAGACAATGCATTTACATTTATTAATACTATTGAAGAACGATGGTATTACATAACATGATAAAAAATATACGATTGCAGTGAAAATACAATTAAAAAAGTAAAAGGTAAAATTACACACACACACACACACACACACACACATACAAACAAGGTCAATTAAAATAAGAAAAATCCATTGGTGCATATTCCTGTTAGATTTGTTAGAATGTGAAATAACGCAGGGTTGGTATTACAGCTTTACATCAAATCTTAGCAGAGTTAAAGTAGGATGGGGATAAGAGGTGTTACTTGTTGAATGTAAGATGGGTTGGACAAAAAGAAAAAAAGTAGAGCAAGAGTAGGAATAAATGAGAAAAATGAAGATGGTGGTAGTCAGAGAAGCTAAGTATGATGAAGAGAGAAGTAAAGGAGTGTGAGAAATGGGGAAAAAAGATATGAGTCATGTGGGATGAAAGCAAGAGCATTCCCAGAGGGTTTTGAGATGGGAATGAAGCAGGGTCTTAAAGGTAGAGTGGTTGTCTGTAGCATGAATAAGTTCTAGAGGTGAGCTAGGTAAAAGGATAGTAAGTGTTTGCCTGAGGATGAGCAGGCTTGTGCAGTTCAAGCAAACTTTGGTTATTGGATCATAGAAGTCTGTTGGGTAGGTGCATTTTGAAGGAGGAGTCAAGGGAGGGGCAGATGGAGGGATTAAAGATGAGTTTATGGGCATGAGTAAGTTCAATATAGGTAAGAGAGTTGGAAAGTTTGAGGCAATTTAGTTTGTGAAAGGCATTTCAGTGGTGGGAGGAGGATTTATAGCCGGGAGAAAGCTTAGCAATTTTGTTATAACAGGAGGTTAGCTTTGTTTTTAGAGAAGATTGAAGAATGGTAAGAAGTGGGACACTATATATGAGAGAAGGAATAAGGAAGTTGTTGTAGAATACAAGTTTAGTAGTGGGAGTGATATACCAGTTATGGCGGTACAGCATGGCTAATTTCTGGTAGGTTTTCTTTATATTAGTTAGTAGGTGGGTATAGAAATTTAACTGTTTATCAATAAGGACTCCTAGAAGCTTTGCATGGGAGGCTACCTCAAGAGAGGCATTGTTTTGGCTAGTAATAG